>NC_089837.1:524944546-525102046 GCF_035609145.1 Eleutherodactylus coqui | reverse complement strand
TGCCGGTGCTCCGCAGCTGATGATCATCTTGTTTTATAGCAATTCTATTAAGTCTCAATTTACACGTTGCATGTGTTCCAAAACATAATCACATTTAGCTGAGGTTTTAGAAAAGATGAGCGCCGTGCTTGATAGAGAAATCCAAAACATTTGAGAAGTCAACAGCTTGGCTGTAACAGAATCACAGGAGGGCGGTAGGTGCAGTTATTTGGGGGTATTATTTTTACTATCTACATAAAACATTTTTGCGGTGACCCTTAGAGCACATTCAGTAAGATTACACTTCCTGTTTTCTGCAGCTCATTTCTAAGCTTTGCTGTGTAGACTGTGACAGAGTAAGCAGAGTCATTTCATTATAATTAGAGGGTGCAAGAGTTTAATGACAGCTCTGATGTACTGCTAGTGGCCTAGATAATAAAAAAACAGGTTATAAATAGAGATGAGCGAACGTACTCGGATAAGCACTACTCGTCCGAGTAATGTGCTTTATCCGAGTACCCCTCTGCGCGTCCTGAAAGATTCGGGACGCGCTGCGGAGTGGGGAGCTGCAGGGGAGAGCGGGGAGGAACGGAGGGGAGATCTTTCTCTCCTTCTCTCCCGCTCGCTCTGCCCCGCTCCCCGCTGCGACTCACCTGTCAGCAGCGGAGCGCCCCGAATCTTTCAAGACGAGTACAGCGGTACTCGGATAAAGCACATTACTCGGACGAGTAGTGCTTATCCAAGTACGTTCGCTCATCTCTAGTTATAAAAGATCTTGCGCTCTAAAGATGGCGAATAGAAGCTGTGTGTAAACAGAATAACTTACTTGAGTAGGAAGTTCATGGTCCCGAGATCGACGCTGGTCCACTTAGCCTTTAACTGGGGCAATTCAAACTCGGCATGAAACAAGTGATAGTTGATGCGATCCACCCATACACAGCAATTAGCTGGAGTAGATCTCAGCTATGATTTATGCTAGTTATGATTTTATACCTAAATCTTTTAGAGTAGGTGGCCACGCCCCTTGTGACAAACCACACCCATTTGTCAGCTCTGCTGTATAGACTGAGACAGGATGAAAAGAGTTAATTAGAGGGTGGAAGAGTTTAATGATAGCTCTATTGTACTGCCAATGGCCAAGATCAGGCAGGACTGTAAGGCCTCATGTCCACGGGGAAAATCAGATCCGCTGCGGATTTGGGCTGCGGATGCACTGTAATTGTCTTTTATTTTTCCTGCGGGGGATCAGTGTAGCCATGTGCTCTATGATCCGCACCTAAATGGAGCATGTCCATTTTTTTTAATGCTCCAGAAATTTTTAAATTCACTTTTATTGACCATCCGCGGGTATTTATCTACCTGCGGGTGTAAATGCATTCCTATGGGGCGCGGATCTGCGTGCGGGAAAAACGCTGCAGATTTTAATTCTTAATTTGCCCGTGGACATGAGGCCTAAAGGTCCATTTACACACACAGATAGTCGCTCAAAATTTGTCAGAAATGGACAGTTTTGAGCGATCATTTTGCATTAGATACTAATGGGCTAATCAGCCTATTAGTAGCTAACTAGCTTCATTTGCATGTATTTAGGGAACAGGAGGTGGTCTGTTCTCTAAATACATTGCTATTGTTCTCCAGCGGGACAGCTGCTGAAAGAATGTTATCAGCACTACCCTCGGTGAACTCAGCTTGCGGTCCATTTTATTAGTCCTGATGGATTTTAAGTAGAGATGAGCGAACGTACTCGGTAAGGGCGATTTCGCAATCGAGCACCGCGATTTTCGAGTACTTCACTACTCGGGTGAAAAGTACTCGGGTGCGCCGGGGGGCGGGGGGAGGCGTGGCGGCGTGGGGGGTAGCAGCGGGGAACAGGGGGGAGCCCTCTGTCTCTCCCTCTCCCCCCCACTCCCCGCTGCAACCCCCGCGCCGCCACGGCGACCCCCGAATTTTTTCGCCCGAGTACGGAAGTACTCGAAAATCGCGGTATTCGGGCGGAAAAGGGGCGTGGCCGAGCACGTTCGCTCATCTCTAATTTTAAGCTGTGCTGAGCTGGACGGTAAGCGCTCGATGGGCGCACATGTACAAGCAACGATTATTGCTCAAAAGATGGCTCTTGAGCGAATTTAAAGCGATAATTGTAATTGTTGCGTGTAAAAGGGCCTTAAGAAGTTTTTTACATCAAGTGATTTGCTTCATTAAATGAGCGCCAATCCATAAGACTGGCACTACTCTACCCGGCTTTTACATGAGCCAATTCATATTCTATGCGGAATGTACAATTGTTCATGTGAGGTTTTGCGCATCCGGTGTTGTGTATTTGCGCGTGCAACAACATTTTTTAATGCGCGCTCAAAAAACCACTGCCCTCCGGCGAATGTGCAGGAAAATGAAGTATGCTGTGGGTTTTTGCGCGACTGAAATGCTCATGCCGGGTATGCGGAGGTGAACGCACCCACCGAAAGCAATTTGTTCTATTGTCTGCATATTGCGTGCGCACAATGTTCCCGCACAAACACGTCCGTGTGACACGGGCCTTAGCAGCATGAATGAATGATATTGCAGGAATGGGGTTCACTTACTTTTACCTATGTTGCAGGCAGTGCAGTTTTTTCTCAAGTCATGAAGAATATTTTTTCTCTGGGGTTAATAATTAACCTCGTTGGTGCCGCCATTATAATCGCTGACTCGGCGGCTCTAGTATGTCTGGAATGTGTTTGCTCACAGGTCGGGTGATGTAATGAGGTTACTATTCACTGACAAGGTGCTTTTTTTGTCTCACCTTTATATTCATTTCTCTCCCGAGTTTCTAACCATTAATAGTAAAGTGCAAATTAGATGCTTTACTAGATCAGTATTAACCCCTTCATGCGCCATGCTGTAGGTATATAAGGCGGGCGGGAGCCACGCCCATATAATCAGCAATAGTGACCTGGTTGGTTAAAAAAGAGGGAGGGGTCTGCACCACATTGGCACCATTGCGATGCTTTAGTATACCTTAATTTCCCAACTGTCCTATGAAATGGCATGTGAAGTGAGCAAGGTGCATGAAAGTGGGCATTCAGGGTTGTTTTGTGGGCGCAGTCAAGTGGATTAGGGGTTGGGCTTATTAGTGTTCCCTGAGTAGGCATATACATGTGGAAGGTAAGCAGAATGCCAATGGGTTGCTATAGGCTTACCATGCCTATACAATTGTTAGGCCCCCAGGTGTGCCATGGCTAAATGCCTATTAAGCTTTCATATGTGCCATGGCTAGATGCCTATTAGGCACCTAAGTCTTCCGAGGCTAATTAGAACCCTGGTCTGCCATGACTAGATGCCTGTTAGGCACCCAGGTTTTCAAAGGCTAGTTGCCTTTTACAGTTGGTTCCCAGTCTGCCATAGCTACATGCCTATTAGGCCACCAGGCTTACCTATTAGACCCCCAGGTCTGCCATGCATATGTCTTCCATGGCTAGTTGTCTATTAGGCCCCCAAGTTTGCCCTTGCTACATTACTACTAGACCCCTATGTCTGCCACGGCTAAATGCCTATTAGGCTCTGGTCTATCATGGCTAGATACCTATTAAATCCTCAGATGTGACATAGCTCAATATTTATTTGGAGCCTAAGGTCTGCCCTGGCTACATAACTATTAGGCCCCTGTGTCTGCCATAGCTAGATGTCTATTAGGCCCCTGGTCTGCTATGGCTAGATCCCTGTTAAGCTCCCAGTCCTGCCCTGGCTATCTACCTATTAGACATTCAGATCTGCCTCGGTTACATGCCTATTAACCCCCAGGCTTACCATGCCTATAAAACTATTAAGCCCCCAGGTCTGCCATGACTATCTGCCTTTTACACCTTGCCTACATTAATAGATATAATACACTGCAATAGTAGCTAACCGCACTAACTAAACCCCTTGCCCGTCTCACAGTACCACATACCTGATCTCTGTTACCGACCACTGGTGATCACCCGTCCTTCCCTCCTCGATACCAGTTGTCATTGCCCATAGTTACATATCTCACTTTATTCTCATTGGGTCTGATTCCTTTTCTGCTCGTTATCTTTGGAATCGTTAGCTGGATTAGCTAGTGGTACGTAAGTCTTGTGGCCAACTGAAAACCTTCACCCAAACCGAAGACATATAATGTGCGGTCCTGTAGGTGAATTGTGTATCTGGATGATTCTTTCCCAGATTATTACAATGGTAAGAATACAATGAGGACTATGAGGACTGTCGCCCACACCAAAAATAACGAACTGTATGCACAAAGGAACAATATACGCAACATTTGTGTCTCTTTCCAATAGGAACAAATTCACTTTTATTGGAGCGCAGTTCTCATGTAACTCTTGTCAGTGGTACAAGTGTCCTATCAAAAAGGTTCTGAGCATCTCCATGTTGTATATATGACTTGTATTGATGTATCTGTCATGAAACTCCAAGAATGTTGAATACGTGAAACATTGTAGATATGAACTTCATTCCTTAATCCTCAGTGCCGCCTACTGGTCAATATATATATTACACTCTAGGTCAAAAACAATCACGAATGTGAGAAGCTGGATGGTCATATCGATGAATTGTCCCCCACCGGGCCGTTCTGACCAGACTGTTATGAGGTGATGGAACCAGTGGATGTGTGAGGGCACACAAGGTGACCGGGCCCAGGACCCCCGACAGACCACCAGTAAAGAGGGGCGTCTGACCAGACTGTTAGGTGTTGGGACCAGTGGATGTGTAAGGGGACACAAGGTAACCGGGCTTGGGACGCCCCCGACAGACCACCAGTAGAGAGGAGCATCTGACCAGACTGTTAGGGGGTGTTAGGACCAGTGGATCGGGGCACACAAGGTTACCGGTCTCAGGATGCCCCCTACAGACCACCAGTAGAGAGGAGCGTCTGACCAGACTGTTAGAAGGGGTTGGGACCAGTGGATGGGGGCACACAAGGTGACCGGGCTCAGGACCCCCGACAGACCACCAGTAGAGAGGATCATATCACATCTTGTATCCAAGCTAGAGGCGGTACAACAGGGTACTAGAGCCTCCATGCCCACCCGTATCACATCTTGTATCCAAGCTAGAGGCGATACAACAGGGTACTAGAGCCTCCATGCCCACCCGTATCACATCTTGCATCCAAGCTAGAGGCAGTACAACAGGGTACTAGAGCCTCCATGCCCCCCGTATCACATCTTGTATCCTAGCTAGAGGGGGTACAACAGGGTACTAGAGCCTCCATGCCCGCCCGTATCACATCTTGTATCCAAGCTAGAGGTGGTACAACAGGGTACTAGGGCTTCCCTACAGGGGGTCGGTTCTCCACAATAAATAATCCTTTTGCTCTGATACTGTAATCACTTATATCAGCATTACAATCACACAGAGAATCCATCCGACAACCTCTAGAGGCTGGAGGTCACTGACAATGAGTGGATAAATAAAGCCTTATCATCGTGCAGTGAAAAGTTCTGTAACTTTCCAATAGACATTGGGGGAATTAATCTGTGTATTTGTGGCAGTTTTCGGTATAAACTATGCCAACAATCATTGCAAATCATTGTATTCACCAAAACTATACAACAATATTATTTTTTGACACATACTAGCAAAAAATTTTGATAAGTGGGTGTGTCTTATCCAATGGGTGTGGTCTAAACTTTTAGAAGGATTTATTAATATTAAAGCCGCAAAATGGTGCAAATTGTGGCGTAAATCTACACCTATTCATGAAACTCCACAGCAAGTCTATGTGTCCTCATACAGGGGGAGATGGACAGTCAGCCACCGAGCTGACATAGGGAGCTGTGTCAGGGATCCACCAACTGACACACAGAGTGAGACATAAGACGTTTGGAGGCCTCACTTGTTGGGGGAAGGGGAGGCTGTATGTGCTGCGGACAAGGACTAAAGGTGTCCAAACCATCTTTAGAGAAGCAGAGAGACACAACAGACCTACATGCAAACACAGATCTGAGTGGGAACAAACAGATACATCCAAACAGTACAAGACCAGTCTCAGACTGACAGGAGCTGCGTTTATATGTGCTGCAGACTAAAGGGGATTGGCTGCTGGAGAATACCACACCCACAGCTCAATTAACCCCAACCTGTGAAGGTGTTCTGCTAGGAACCTTAGTACTACAGATCCCAGCAGCACACCCTGACAGCTAGGGTGCAACCTATAAGTTGTCAGTAAAGTTGTGCCGGATCCAGAGGTGCTTTATTTTTTTAATTAAAACTCAGTAATGTAACACGTTTTGAGGTTTGCTGACCTCTTCATCAGACCTTTCCACTGCTGTACTTTATTGGCAACAACACCTATTACCAATTATTACTTATCGGTCGTGCCAGAGTCTTAGCTTTTTATTTTTGCACCACTTATAGAATCCCAGAACGGTAGAGTTGTAAGGAGCCTCCAGGGTCATCCGGCCAACCCCCTGCTCAGTGCAGGATTCACTACACCATCCAGACAGGTGTCCCTCCAGACTTTGTTTGAAGACTTCCATTGACAGAGAACTCCTCACCCCCACTGTCTAATATCTAGTCTGTGTCTCTTCCCTGTTAGGGTTATGCTGTCTGGGTTCTGTTGTACCACATAGGTTTCTAGCAGCACAGCCCCACAGGTGTGGAATGATTGAGTTGGCTGGGTGTGGTGTTCTTCTGCTAGCAATTTACCACCAATCTGGTTGCAGTTAAATATCCTCCATCTGCAAGAGGAAGCTAGTTTCCCTTCACTCTAGGGTTTGTTGGTTTTGCATGCCTGTATATGTGTTATGTGGGTGAACAGGGGCTAGTCCATTGTTTGTGCAGGCGACCAGACATTAGGTGTGGATAGCCCTGTTCTGTGTATATGGTGTGAACACTATCATGTTCTGTATGTCTGTGCAGGTGTCTAGACATGGGAGTGAACAGTCCTGTTCTATATGGTGGTGTCTGACATGATAACCCTGGTGTGTTGCTGTGTGATTTGTGTTCTGTGTGCCGGTCTGTTGTGGTGCTGTGTATTAACCCTTGAGGGATAGACAGGACCAAGGTTCCAGCGTAGGCCCGCCTTTATCGAGGCGATCTCCTTGCTTATTAGGTAGGGTCCTGCCATTCTCCCTGCATTTGGGGTCAGTTGTCTTGCAAGTATACGGTCCCGCAAGCCAATGAGGTGTTTTGATCGCGGCTTGCGGGCTTAAGTATTTTGGCCAATATATGAACCAATACCTCGTACTCTTATAGTTTTAGCATCTTATGTGTACAGGTATGCTTGGCGAGTGTGTGTCGTTAGTCAGTTCCTGTTTGTGTCCTGGTCACGTTCGTGTGGGCCCGGTATTTGTTTGCGCACACGAACGTAACACTCCCTTCAGTTTCATCCCATTGCTTCTTATCATTCCTTGTGCAGATGAGAATAGGGCTGATCCCTCTGCACTGTGACAGCCCTTCAGATATTTGTAGACCGCTATTAAGTCTCCTCTCAGCCTTCTCTTCTGCAATCTAAACATTCCCAGATCCTTTAACCGTTCCTCATAGGACATGATTTGCAGACCGCTCACCATCTTGGTAGCTCTTCTCTGAACTTGCTCCAGTTTGTCTATGTCTTTTTTAAAGTGGGGTACCCAGAACTGGACCCAGTATTCCAGATGAGGTCTGACTAAGGAAGAGTAAAGGGGGATAATGACCTCACGTGATCTAGACTCTATGCTTCTCTTAATACATCCCAGAATTGGGTTTGTCTTTTTTGCTGCTGCATCACACTGTTGATTCAGGTTTGTCATGTTCACTTCTAAAAGAACGCGTATTTGACCACTGGTCCTTCAGTTTACTAGACCAGCATCACCCTTCTCACTGCTGAACCCCCACCGATCTCGAGGATCAGGATTCTGTGTCCCCCGTCGTCCTCACTGTGGGGTTACTACATCCCTGCAATAAGGTAAGCCTGAAATCAGTGCTGGTTGCGCAGGCACACTAATGTTTCATTCCCTTTCATTGGGGCTGCGGAGATACCAAGTGGCACCCGCTCAGCTATTCCTGTCAACCCCGTTGAAATGTATGGTGAGCTCACTGCGCATGCTCAGCAAGTACTCCATTCACAATGATGTCATTGCGGGGGGAGAAGTGATCCCCGCAGTGACAGGAGAACGGGACACGAGACTCCCTTTTTTGAGATCTTTGGGGCTTTTAGTGTTGATATTCCCACCAATCAGCAGGTTATCCCCTTTACTGTGGATAGCGGGTAACTTGTAATTGCGGTACAACGCCTTTTACCGCACATGATATTAAGCCACCATTACTGCACATATTGTATCTTTATTCAGAGAACCAGTTTATACAACAGAACATTTACTGTATATAAGAGCCGCCCGGGAACAGAAGTCACATTGTCAGACAGTGGTTACAATGTTACATACTGCTTATAATAGATACATCAGGAGCGCAGAAGTCTGCAGTGCCGTCCGTTACATCAATACTTCATATACATCCTTCCATCTCATCCAGATTATACACAATCGCATATAGCCATAATTTGATCTAATGTACACTGAATGACCCCTTTATTAAAGCCCCCGGCCCCCTCACAATTGGCGCTTCCCTATATGGAAAAAGCTCCCCGTGACCCCGGAGTGAGGCATAGAATCTCGTGACAAGTTTTCCGTGGATCAGTTTCAGTGTGAATCCACATTAGATGGGAAAATCCAGCGATCGGATCGACTTCCAACGAGGCCGGTCATCAGTGCTAGACTAGCCGGGGGCCTCACTGCCAACCGCGGGGGGTTTCTCATGTTACAGAGAATGACATGATTGTGGAAAACATCCAGCAAAAGGAGATCCTGTGGATGGAAAGGGGTCATAGGAGGATGTCAGGATTCGTTGTGACCATCAGGTGCTGCACAGTCAGGAGTAGCCAAATACAATGCTGGAGCTCCAACTAACATGTGCAAACACATAACTCACCATGCCTTACAACGGATGGACTATAACAAAGATGATTGTGTCTAAGAGGAAAAGAATGGTGAGTCTCCGGGGGGCAGAAGAGCACAGAAATTAGTTTCACTGAGCAGCAGAAAAACATCTAGTCGGATGCATCCAGATTTCTGTTGCCCTGTACGGATGGGAGGTCAGAATTTTGCACAAGCAGCATGAATCGCTGACCCCTTCCTGTCAGCTGGTCAGAACATGTCAGCACCACCATCTAATCTGCGACAACTACAAGAAGCTTCCTGTCCCCAGTGGCCGATATTCCTGCACTGTGGTTCTGAGGGCCAAAGGAGTCCAACATGTTACTAGATGGGGGGATTTAATAAAGTGCTTTCAGTGCATGCTGTAGGTACACATATAGACATAGTAAACATGTACTTGATACGTAAAGGGGGTTTCCAAACAAAATACCATTGATGACCTTTTCTCAAGATATGTCATCGATAGTTGTTTGGCCAGGATCCGCCGCTCAGGTCCCTGCTGATCAGGCTCCCGCTAGCAGCACCACATTATATAGGGGTATGGAGTGCAAGCCACTGCTCTGACCTCTGTGTAGTGGCCAGCACTTGTAACTGCAGGTGCAGCTCCCATTGATTTCAATGAGACCCCGATTTGATCAGCTTCTACGATGAAGTAAGTTCTAGGCTGGACCTGGGAGAGTCTATTGATCTCGTATATCTGGACTTCTCTAAAGCCTTTGACACCGTGCTGCATAATAGGCTGATCTATAAAATGAGGCAGCTCGGATTGGGTGAAAACGTGTGTATCTGGGTAAAGAACTGGCTCAGAGATAGAAAGCAGAGGGGGGTAATAAAAGGTTCGTATTCTGATTGGGCCAACGTTGCTAGTGGGGGCCACAGGGATCAGTATTGGGCTCCATTCTGTTCAATATATTTACCAACGACCTGATAGAGGGGCTGCACAGCAAAATATCAATATTTGCAGATGACCCAAAATTATACAATATAATCAATGCAACGGAGGACAATGTGCGGCTACAAACGGACCGAGATAAGCCGGGGGCTTGGGGGGGAAATGGGAAATGAGGTTCAATGTGGATAAATGTAAGGTTCTGCACATGGGCAGGAGAAACGCATGTCACCAATATACATTAAATGGGGTACAGCTAGGGAAAAGGGAGATGGAAAAAGACCTGGGGGTACTAGTGGATTGTGGACTAAACTGAAGCAACCAATGCCAGTCAGCTGCTGCAAAAGCTAATAAAGTCTTGGGGTGCATTAAAAGAGGTATAGGGGCGAAGGATGAGAACATTATCCTCCCACTATATAAGGCACTTGTCAGGCCTCACATGGAATACTGCGTACAGTTCTGGTCACCGGTGCTCAGGAAAGATGTTACAGTGCTGGAGGAGGTTCAAAGAAGAGCGACTAATCTAATACATGGAATGACGGGACTGGAATACCCAGAGAGGCACCAAAAAGGGGTGATCAAATAACTATGTATAAATACATGAGGGGACAATACAAGGATCTCTCCCAGGATCTGTTTATACCCAGGACTGCGACGGTAACAAGAGGGCATCCGCTACGATTAGAGGAAAGCAGGTTTCATCACCAACACAAAAGGGGGTTGTTTACTGTAAGAGCAGTGAGACTGTGGAACTCTCTGCCTGAGGACGTGGTGATGGCAAAATCCATAGAGGCGTTTAAGAGGGACTAGATGTTAGATGTCTTTCTAGAGCGCTATGATATTACAGGATATAGACATTAAATAACCAACGGGGTTGTTGATCCGGGTCTTGGACTCAGGTAGGAATTTTCAAACTTTGATCCACAGATTATTCCGACTGCCATTATGGAAGGGAATTTTTCTTTTCCTTCCTCTGGATCAACAAGGAGTTGGGGTGGGGGTGGGGTGGAAACAGGCTGAACTAGATGGAAATTGTCTCCCTTCAGCCTAACATACTATGTTGCTATGTTAGGATGCAGTTACAAGCGCCGGCCACTACACCAGGGTTGGAGCAGCAGCTTCCACTTCGACCCCTTTGTATTTATAGCTCTACCAGTGGCCACCTGATCAGTTGGGATTCCAAGGGACAGGTTCTAGCTGATCAACTATTGATGACCTATCCTGAAGAAAGGTCATGAATAGCATTTTGCGTGGCAGACCCCTTTAACACTTTAAGTTAACAGTTCTAGCAAACTTTAAATAGTTTTTTTCAATGGCTTTTGTTGTGTTTGTCCCTGCGCACCATCGCGGTCACCTTCTTATCCCACCTGCTCCTGTTGTTGCTGCTGCAGTTGGTCGCCGTTCACATTCTTCTTCTTCAGGCAGCAGACAACATGGCCTTCCTAGCTCCCAGTCTCTAACCTATGCCCACAGGGCACGTTCACGCATCTGCCATCGTACTTAAAGGGCCACCATGTATCCAGCTACACTTTCTCCAACCTATCCCCTTAGTCTTGACTATATTAGGCAGCTTCCCCTCTAAGAAAGATGCCTAAGCAATTTGATTCCCCCTGTTATGTAAGGCTGATCAGTAGTTTATATGCTCTCATGGGTTTTATGACTCCCGCTTGTTGCTGACTACTCTGCCCTGCTTATATTCCCAGTCATTATTACAAGGCTTGTTAAAAGGTCTGACATTGACCTGCAGGAATGTTGCCTTCCAATGGGTGGCGCTGTAGAGGCATTGTTCCATCTTCTCTTATGCATAAATTTCCCATAGGTGCATGAATGGCCTTATACGTCTGTCCACACCTTCTTGGTGCTCTCCCTAAGATTTATACCCATCATGAGCTTCATCATACCTCCCACCCAGCCAAGCCTAACTGGTGGGGTGAAAGGGTGAAAACTAGGGTACCCCAGGTACTTCCTCCAGATTTAGCCCAAAGTCAAATCAGGGTGCTGCAAAGCGGATCCACATCTGCCTGCTCCTGTTCTGTAGTGACGAGCAAACTTTGGAAGAGTTTGGTTTGACTGATTCACTAAACTTTTGCAAAAAGGTCTTTTCAGTCCGAATCAGTTCAGACTGAGGGCGCCCACCCACTGGCGTTTTCGATTTTCGTGCATGAACTTTTCCCGCGTTTTTCCCGTGTTTTTCGCGGCGTTTTTTGCCGCGTTTTCGCGGCTTTTCCATTAATTTCCATTGACATTCATGGGTGCATTAGGAGAAAAATAAGGACACATATGCAACTGACAGTTCCTATGTTAAAAAACGCAACGCAACGCAACGCAAAACGCCAGTGGACAGGAGTACATTCAATTCTAATTGCTCTGCAGAAAAAACGCAAAACGCAAAGAAAAAAAAATCGCCAGTGGGTGGGCGCCCTGAACCGGAAGTTCCCCCAAACCCCTAAAACTGGTATATAACATTAAGAGCTGTAAAAGCCCTTTCTAGTACTCTGAGAGTGTTATACGGGGTTTTCATGGTTCTTAGTGTTTTATACCAGTGTTCAGGACTTGTGTTGAGCGAACCGAACCACATGAACCCTGTTTACAGTAGAACTTTTGTAAAAGCTTGGTTCAGGTTTGTGTCCAACTGTACTTTTAGCAAAGTTTGATCCAAAACAAGGGTTTAAAGGGGTGGTCTCGCGAAAGCAAGTGGGTCTATACACTTCTGTATGGCCATATTAATGCACTTTGTAATGTACATCGTGCATTAAATATGAGCCATACAGAAGTTATTCACTTACCTGCTCCGTTGCTAGCGTCCCCGTTGCCATGGTTCCGTCTAACTTCGGTGTCTTCTTGCTTTTTTAGACGCGCTTGCGCAGATGGATCTTCTCCCTTCGGAAGCATCGGTGTTTTGGCTCCGCCCCCTTTTCGCGTCATCGCGTAGCTCCGCCCCCGTCATGTGCCGATTCCAGCCAATCAGGAGGCTGGAACCGGCACACGTCATGGGGCGGAGCTACGCGATGATGCGTACAAGGGGGCGGAGCCAAAACGCCGATGCTTCCAAGACCAGCCGAAGGGAGAAGATGCATCTGCGCAAGCGCGTCTAAAAAAGCAAGAAGACACCGAAGTTAGACGGAACCATGGCAACGGGGACGCTAGCAACGGAGCAGGTAAGTGAATAACTTCTGTATGGCTCATATTTAATGCACGATGTATATTACAAAGTGCATTAATATGGCCATACAGAAGTGTATAACCCCACTTGCTGCTGCGAGACAACCCCTTTAACTGATTCAGTTCACTCAATCAATAGGAATGTTTTTGTCATTTTAATGTTTGCTGCATCTGTGCAATTAATGCATTAAGTATCAAGTTAATGCTTGCTATATCTGTATAGAGGTCATAGGGTTTCCCCAGAGATGGGATTTAATATCATTAGAACCCATATGGCTGAGTGTGAAGACAAAGTGTCCATCTAGAGACAGAATCGCTGTAGTCAGTAGTGGCATGTAACACAAATGAAGGACCTAAGCAGACAGCATTGGAGGCCATATTATCTGATCATTGCTCAGGGGTAAGTTTTCACCCCATAGCTGTCCCCTTTATTTGCCATTGTATAATAATACAGGGATCAGTTCACGGTTTATTGGAGCAGGAATTTAAAACTTCACTTTTATTAATATTTATTCGTTTTTATCAGTTTTTAATACATATGAACAGAAGTGAAGTTTCAAATTAAAATAAACAGCGACCCAGTTCACTAATTTGGTTAGAATATGGTAGCATGTAGAGTGGTTAGAACTGAAAGGTCTGTGTAAAATTATACAGCAACACCCTGTTTCCCTGAAAATAAGACATACCCTGAAAATAAGACATAGCATGATTTTCCAGAATTTTTGAGGATGCAAAATGATTTTTCAGGCTTTTTGAGGATTCTTGAAATATAAGCCCTACTCCAAAATTAAGCCCTGCTAACAGTTAATTTAAAAAGTCAATTTAAATAGTGTCCAGGCAGCTATACATGTAAAAAAGTTAAACCTTTTTGAACAAAAATTAATATAAGACACTGTCTTATTTTCAGGGAAACATGGTAGTAGAGGAGGACACTGGGGAAGGGGTGCATTATTTTTCTGATAGCTTCTACTACACGAAATGTATATTAGGGGCTTTCAGAATAAAAACGATCCCCCTCCCCATTGTCCTCTTCTACTACTCAGTGATGTACAGCAGTGGTATAGCCCGCCCCTACAATAAGGACATTAATGCAATACAGTATATAAATGTACAATATAGTGCTCAATGATAACATAACTTACAGACCATAATCACTGTACAATTATCACATTATAGAAAAGGACGAAGCTTGCATCACTGACAGTCCTATCTACAAGCCATTACAAAAACACATGTGCTTGTTTTCAGCTTACTGAACCTTTCTGGGTCTCAGGGAAGAAAACTTCCAACAAACCCCAAATAAGCTTACATTGTCTAACCTGCCCTGCAAAGATGAAATGTGGACTTTGATTGGTTCCCAGATAACAAGGTAACAGTATAACATCATCTGAGATGTCCATTGTGATGTGTCTTTAATGGATGCTGTTTGGGATCTCACCATTATTTCTCCACTAAAAGCGGAGTCCAACTTGGGGAACAATTGTTCCGGATATTGATGAGGAATCCCAAAGTTCGCCCCCACTTCAGCCTGCTACAAATATCATTCAAAGATATATTTACAAATTGTCTTCAAAAGCGTCTTTAGGAAGGTTTTGGCCCCTTGTGGATATTACGAGGCCCTCGGAGTGCAATAGACTTTGCATATACAGTCTTTATCAAAAAAAAAATCCGGCCCCCAGAAGAAGAAGTCGTTTTTCTGCAAAACTTGTCCTGCAGTTCCATCTCAGGCAGATATACAAATGTTTAGAGTTGTGGTGATTAGGTGAACGGTCACCAGAGACCCTAAAAGTGGTTCCCCCCTTGGCCTATAAGAGGCTCTCGGAGGCTCCTTGTGTGTAGTGACCTCTTCTTCTACTTGTGTAGAACTTGTTGGCCACTAGACGGTTCTACGACGCTGAGAGGAGATTTCGGAACACCCTCAACAGGCCACCAGTAGAGAGGTTTGTCCAACTGTTTTGTTGTCCCTCATCCAGAGACAGGGGGCGCCATCGTTATATCTGGTGGAACCATTTCCAGGCGCTTGGCTAAAGGATATTTGGTCTCATGGTGCTCAATACGTTACTGCCTTTGACACCCACTCACAGTCGCCTCTATTTGGTGTCGTGAACGATGAAAGTTTCATTCCATACCAACAACTAGGGGAGCGATTATTTTTGACAATGAGTGTATTTGCCCCATTTCTTTCTCCAAAAGCAGCCAGTGTGACTTCATTAAGGCTCCTGCAGTGCTGGACGGTGTTGGGCCCTATTTCATTTTTGCTGTGTGGCCCTTCTCCTGTATGTTTTCTCCTCTAGTTCCATTAGACCTTGTTACAACACCCTGTGAGAGTCACATTTTCTATAGTGAGGTGAGGATTTTCTGCGCCCCCTCGTTTTTCTATGGTTCTAATGACACATTAGCATGCTGTGTTCATTTACAAGCAACCAGCATTACACATCCATGCTGCTAATGTGTAGGAAATGAACAGACCTCTATGAGCACTAAACAAGGCCCTCTATATAGAAAGCACAATACAAAAAGTGCCTAAAAACAAAGAACACACAAAAAAGATAAACTAGAGAACACCACCAAAAGGCGAAGGCTGAAGATCAGATCCATCATATTATCCACCTAAAGGTGCCTTCACACAGTAATTACCATTCGAAATAAGCTGGAAAAAAGAATTGGGGCAATAGTAGTCCTGTGTACAAGCGACCGCCAACAACGCCCTGAGAGAGAAATCCCTTGTCAGAACTAAAACCCAAGTGACTATCGGCACGTGTAAACAGGCAGTTTTTCATCTATGAAGAACTGCCTGTTTACTGCTGTTGGAGTACTCCTTTACATTTAGAATTGGCAGTAAAGCTACTGCGATCCGAGTTCTCTCAAGTGTCCAAATTTATTAGTAATGATCATCGAAGAAAGAACAAGAAACATCAACTGTGTGTGAAGTCACCACTGTGCTCTTTCTGAGGACTAGCTCAGTTATTTTTATAAATAGAGCAAAGTAATGGCCAAAGTAAGGTAATGAACAAAGAAAGGTGTCGTGTCCAATCATAGGGGACAACACCTTAAAAGAAACAATTCATTTTGAAAGTTTAGTGCTGACAAAAGAATACATTATCGACATTTGATAAGAGTAAGCGCTCTCTCACACCAGCATTATCCGTGTGTTTATCTACCACATGTATGAATTGCGTATTTGCGGTTTGCCGATAATCAGCAGGAGGACCGGAATGATCTCTTGCTTGCTCTGCTTCCATTCATAGAATGACTGTAAAGCATAGGAGCGATAGTTGAGCAATAGTCAGTGGGACAGCTGTTAGGCACTTATGTGACTGAGAGTCGTCCCGTGTAAAGGTACCTTCACACTAAAGAACTCACACCAACTGACCTATGCAGTGCACACATTAAATAACAAACCACTAAAGAACTGAACCTACTGAATGCAAACAATGTGCACAATAGAATACACAGTAACGTATGCACACACTGTAGTAGGCTGTACCCAGATACACCTATAGGTCCTAGCCAAGAGAGTCTGTGATAAATAGTAGCACTTGTGGCTACGTTTCATTGCAGACTACCAAAACTACCTGCACACGGTGATCTTTCCCTTCTGGAGAAGACTCTGGCTCTGACTTATATTCCCAGCCATTATTACAAGGCTTGTTACATTGACTTGCAGGAATGTTGCCTTCCAATGGGTGGCGCTGTAGAGGCATTGTTCCATCTTCTCTTATGCATAAATTTGCCATAGGAGCATGAATGGCCTTATAAGTCTGTTCACACCTTCTTGGTGCTCTCCCTAAGATTTATACCCATCATGAGCTTCATCATACCTCCCAGCCAGCCAAGCCAGCAACCTCCTGCCCACCGATGAGGGGCAAAAACTCTGAAGCAGTCTGTCTGCATGGTTCTTATTTCCCTTTTGCACTTGTGGCTGTCATGGGGCTCCTGGAGATGAGAGGACCTTGCAGCGGCTAAAGAATGGATATGAAATGATGTGCACACGAATAAGGAGCTCACACCAAAGAATGGATTGGGAGTCGAATGCTCAATGTAGAAAGCAGACATGGAGAGTCCACATAATAGAATTCACACCGAAGACAGTGCTATATAGGATACACCCTATAGAATGTACTCAGCAAAGGGCGCAGTAAAGAATTCTCACTTTGGGCGGCTTCACACGAACGTGCGCTAAGCACAGAGAATAGAGTCCATTGACTTCAATGTGTTCGACTCCATCAGCTGCCGGCAAACAGTAGGACCTGCTCTATCTTTCTGCGTTTTGTGCAGCAAAGGCTCCCACAGACGTCTATGAGAGGTGCGCAAAAAAGCAAGGGGAAGCGTGAAACACTACGCCAAAAAAAAAAGCACACATCTGGGGCTCATTAGGCTAAATAGCCTTTTCATCCACAGAAAGGGTGTGTTGCACTTGCGTGTGAAGTAGCCCTTCCTGCGTAGAAAGTACTAGTACTATGTGCCGATACGCGCGCAATTCTACGTAAAAAAAACTGGGTTCGTTTTCATTTCCTTTTTTTGCACACGCATTTCCCACACATGCAAAAAAATAGGAACTGCTGTGTTTTTGTGCGCATTTGTGCACCATGGGTCCCCATAGAAGTCTGTGGGAGTTGCAGAGTGTTCAATACACTCCCCATTTAAATTGGTGCGTGTTTGTTTGTTACGCAGAAATTAACATACTGTGTGCGCAAAAAGCGCAGTAAAATTTGCCAATGCGCATGCAAAAAAAAAAAAAAGTTCATTGCGTAAATACATTGCGTTGAGGTGTGCGAAAAAATGCCCGTGTGAAGCCATCCTAATGCACATAGTAGAATGCACTCAATAGTGAGTTCATCTAAAGGGCTTGTCCCGTATGAAATGTAAAACCGTCTAGTGCACCGGAAACAGCTGGAGCGGCAGCCTTACGCTATTTTTTGTAACAACCATTCACTTCAATGGGAGTTATGTAAATAGTGTAAGGCTGCCGCCTCGGCTGTTTCGATAGCCCCTGATGAGGTGGTTGGGAAACTACCTGCAGGTTTATCATCTCACCCATGAAAAGCTAAGATACAAATATCCATTTAAGAGTTCCCACTAAAAAATGCACAATAAAAACAGATGCTAAAGAGCGCCCTCTGTGGAACAAAAAACTGGAAGTTGCAGCAAGCAAGATTTTACAGGCCAGATTCAGAGAATCTTCACAATGTAGAACCTGAGGCATGATCACCACACAGTGAGCCAGTATGTAACTGTAGTGTATGTGTATGCATCAATGTGGCACATTGTGTGTGATAGTCGCGGCGCGGGCACGGAGCTCCACCAGGCTGCACCCTATAGAACAAATGGTAATCGCGCATTACTGGATTTACGGAATTTACTGAATGCTGTAATTCATTACAATCCGTGATTTCGTCTCTAATATAATACTGCACATTCACCTTCTACTATCCGAATGGTGCAGTTTATTGCCATTCACTTCACATTTTCCAATTTTTATTTACATTTTTCACGATATTTTGTATGTACAATATACACAGCGCCACGCAGAAAGGATCTGCGGTGCCACATGGCGTCCAATCTGTGGGTATAGAACATTCCCTAAGAAACCATCCAATTCTGTAATTTCTCTCTTTCTGAGATCTTTGGACTTAGAATCAAGATACCTTTTGCACAAGTTTCATATTACCATTTTAATGCTGCTTTCTGCCTTTTTCCTCTGTTGTCATCTGTCCTGGCAATACAGAGACAACATGTAGTAGTGGATACTGTTATGTGGCACAAATGGAGAAAGAATTGGTGGATGTGATGTTTGTTCAGTAGACAGGGGTGAGTTTTGACCCCATTGCCAACCCCTTTATATTTTGCTTATATTAGTTATACGTTTTCCCATTTCCAGCTATTGAAGAGATATCCTCATGATAGGTCATTAACAGCAGATAGTCGGGGGTCCACTGCCTGAGACCCATGGTGATCAGACTTTTGCTTGGGCTGGTGTCTTAGTGTCCAGAGCTATTTTGGTGCTGGAAGCAAATAGCTCCATAAATTGTGCAGTAGCCTGGGTTGGTATGGCAGAATGAGTCCAATTTACTTCAAAAGGGGCTTAGCTCTCTATACCAACCCAGGCCACTGAACAATGTATAGAGCCGTCCGCATCCGGCAACAAACCAGCCCAATAGGCTAAGGCACTGGCCCAGTTTACCATCGCCTGGACGTCCCAAGAAAGCCTCTACAAATAAGTGGCTCTTAATCTTAAAGTCTCAGACTTCACTCTAATTGTCATTGTAGAGTTCCTTCAGTCTTCCATTTGGCGGTGACCCTCTTTACTAATAATTTGGTGCTTTGTCTAAATTTCTGTTGGGTAAAATAGAACAAGATGGGGTCAAGGACGCTGTTCATGCTAGCAAAGGGCCTTGTGCATTTATATACAATGGCAAAAGTCTGCAACTGCAAACATGGAACCCCGGACTTGGAACGTACAACCAAATAGATGGTTTTGGTGAGATGGAAAGGAAAGAAGCTTATGGCAAAGACGATAACCACGATGATGATCATGCGGATGGCTTTGTCCTTTCTTCGACGTGTCACCATGTCGGCAAGGTCATCCTTCTGGCAGAGGATTTTGGTCATGGCACAATAACAACATAAAATGGCAATGAAAGGGATTAAAAAGCCAGTGATAGTCAACGTTATGCCATACGGAAAATACCGAGAGGATAAGGCTGGAGGACTCAAGTCATAGCAAACTGTCCGATTCCTCTGAGTTCCTGTAGAGGCAAACAGGAAGGTGGGTATACACTGGACGATGACAATAAACCAGACAATCCCACAGACCACCCATGTGAATTTTTTGCCCCTCTTTTTGTGCCAGGCAGATAAGGGGTGGCAGATGCCCATGTATCTCTGCAAGCTCATGCAGGTGAGGAACATGATACTACCATGGAGGTTGGTGTAAAATTGGAACCGGACAAATCGACAAGTGAAGTCCCCAAATGGCCAGTAGTCATGCTGGACATAATTATAGATGAGAAGAGGGAGGGAGCAGACGTAGAGGAAGTCAGCCACCGCTAGATTCAGGGTGTAGATGGCGGTGCGGGTGAGCGCCTTTCTCGAAAGACACACTTGAAGGATCACGATAAAGTTGAGTGGTAGACCAAAAAGAAGGACCACGGAGTAGACCACAGGAAGGAGGATTTGCTTAAACTCTTCATGGAAAGTGCATGAATTCTTCCCGATGGGGACGGACGTCACGTTGTCCATGCTTCGGGTGGAGGTGATCACATGGTTACTTCAGAACCTGGAAGCAAACAGAAGACAACACTTAAAGGAGAGCTCTACCAGATGTTCGATAATCCTTAAGATAAAAAGCAGTGTTCTTACTGCCCATTTTAACAAATTGTGGACAAACCGGTACTTGAGTCCCAGCAAGCCCAAACTAGAATTCCAAAAATAAGTCATGTTGGGCCTAAAGTAGGGTTACCACCTGGCCGGTAACTCACGAGCCCAGCTGGCAATTAAGTTGAAAGCCTGGGGCCAGTATTTACTTTTTACCGACCAAATTAATAGCCAGTAAAAAAGAATTGCTGGCTGAGAGCACGTTCGACCGGGCAGCAGCCGCACATTATCAAGCATTTCACTCACTCTCTCTCTCTAGCTCCTTTGGCTGTTGCTGTAATCAGGGGCTGTCACCACTAACCTCTCCCTCCAGCAACTGCCATGCGTACAGGACCCAGAACCCAAGGGTGGGGGAAGAAGTCAGAAAAGTCAGGAGCCACAGCCTCTGATTACAGCAGTGTCGGCCAAACGGGAGCTAGAAGGACAGGATGAGAGAAATACTTGATAATGTGGGATTGCTGCCCAGCTGGAGGTCCAGGTTGGAGAGGGCACAAAGAGGGGCCCTATTTCTACTGGAGGCACTATTATCATTGGTGCCACTATTGGGGGCACTATTACTATTAGGGTCACTACTGGAGGCACTATTACTACTGCAGCTACTACTGGAGGCACTATTACTGCTGGGACCACTACTGGTGGGACTATTACTGTTGGGGCCACTACTGGAGGCACTATTACTACTGCAGCTACTACTGGAGGCACTATTACTGTTGGGGCCACTACTGGTGGCACTATTACTGTTGGGGCCACTACTGGTGGCACTATTACTGTTGGGGCCACTACTGGTGGCACTATTACTACTGCAGCTACCCCTGGTGAAACTATTACTACTGCAGCTACTACTGGAAGCACTATTACTACTGCAGCTACCACTGGTGAAACTATTACTGCTGGGACCAGTCCTGATTTGGGGCACTATTACTACTGGGGTTGCTACTGGTGGCACTATTATTGCTGGGACCAATACTGGGGGGCAACGTTTCTACTGAGGTCACTATTGACAGCCCCATTACTGCTGGACCCACTACTGGTGGCACTATTACTGTTGGGGCTGCTAAGGGGGGCCCAATTACTAATTTCAGCCAATAAAATATTAGAGGTAAAACATAAGTTGTGAAAAGCCACAAGTGTTTGAATACATTTGGTCTATTGCACATAACGAGCGTCATTAATATTAGTGAGAGGATGATGGGGGTTATCCATATGCATCTCCAGGTATTCTGGGACACTGAAATGTACTAGAATGTGTATTGTCAACCCTGGCAAATCCCTGCTTATGGCGAAATTGGAGCAGCGTCACATTATCGATAAGCTAGGCCAGCTTGAAGTTGGTCAAGGAAGCCCTTGGGAAAAGCAGGTAATGTCAGGTCACATAATAATTAGATACTACTGATATCTACATGGTCCAACTTCAATCTCAAGTGCACAATGTCAGGCCCACCATCCACCAACGTCTGCTGACGTGGAAAGCAAGGCTTGGCAAGTTGGATTTGCTCAATGAAGAAAAGAGTTAACAAATGTGTTTGGCAGCCGCTTATCTCCCCATGTAGAAAAATTAAAACTGACAAATGCAAAATTAAAAATTGAATTTCTTCAGCTGAGCAGTGTAGATGGCAAGATCTGATCCATAGTCATGAATATCAGTCAAAACTACAAAACCATCTCTTCTGCTAGGCTTAGTTTGTTGCAGGTGCACATTTGGGATTGTCTGGAGAAAGCCCCCCCCCACCCCCTGATACATTGCCCTCTTACCAAAATAACACTTGTATTCTCTCTTTTAACCACCAGGTGGCGCCTGTACCCTACTGAACGATTCATGCAGACGCCAAATTCGCGCAAGCATCAAAAAGTCACAGTTTATAAATACAGGAATTACATATTCCTCATTTCCCTTAACTCACTGGTGTTGGATGACTAATCCACCTATACTTGCTGCTGAACGTTCCTCCATGTTATATACGAACTTTGCATCGTTTATGCGCATTCGTGTATAACGTTACTTTAGGCGGTTGTGCTGCGGTGATATTGATAAACATGATGCAGGTCTTGATTTCTACAGTAATTGACTTATTGTGGTCTCCCCCATTTAAAAATGTGACCCTCCCCTAATTTGCATGAATTAAAGGGCTGTTCCAGCCAAAGAAATTTGTTGTATAGGCCCATTCTAGCACACATGCTGCCCCCTCCAGTTCAGGGTGAGTGCTGCTCTAAGTTCCTGGATGGTGCAACCCTGAAAACAGGTGTAAAAGCGAACACCCAACCTGAAGAGAGGAGCATCTCAGGGTGACAAATACTCTCTAAAACCAACAATACTTACAATGATGACATTTGAGCAGAGGAGCAGCTTAAAGCACCTGAAATGCATTGCACAATGTGTATCAGGGTCTCCACTTACCATGTTCCATGCATAATAATTGCGTCTTCTTAAGTAGCAAGGGGCTTTGGACCCATCAGGCACTATTGCCTGGGTATGACTGCTAACTCTATATAATATATACAGAAATATCTACTGCTGTGATGTCATCAGAAGGCGGAGTCTTCAATATAATTATAAAAAATGGAAAAATTCCACTACCTGATTCTTCTCTCCTCATAAGCCATCACCATGTAATCCAAGGCCTGACCCCTCTGTACAGCAGCAGCTCCTCAGCTGAAATCCAGGCCCAGCCAGAGACGGAGAGGAGAAAGGACGCTCGTCCCCTAACATCGGCTTAAACTTCCCACTATTTGATTTTCAAAAGAAAAGTGAAAACCACAAATACTCCATTTCTAAATGGGAAGTGACTGCAGTACAGAAACCGGAGTCACTATCGGTCAAATTGATAAAATTGTTCTAAGAAATCAATCTGCCCCTTTAAGTAACAACCAAACTTTCATGGGTTCAAAAATGTTGCTCTTCTTTTAATCCACACAGTGTTACCATTGGTAGAGAAACAGATTATATTTTCAGCTGCTCTTCCTACAAAACTGAGAACAGACAGCCCTATTAGTTATAGAGCCATAGGTAATATTTACTATATAAAAATATATAACTACTATAATACTGCCTCCTATATACAAGAATACAACTACTATAATACTGCTCCCTATGTACAAGAATATAACTACTATAATACTGCCCCCTATGTACAAGAATATAACTACTATAATACTGCCCCCTATATACAAGAATATAACTACTATAATACTGCTCCCTATGTACAAGAATATAACTACTATAATACTGCCTCCTATGTACAAGAATATAACTACTATAATACTGCCCCCTATGTACAAGAATATAACTACTATAATACTGCTCCTATGTACAAGAATATAACTACTATAATACTGCCCCCTATGTACAAGAATATAACTACTATAATACTGTCCCCTATATACAAGAATATAACTACTATAATACTGCTCCCTATGTACAAGAATATAACTACTATAATACTGCCTCCTATATACAAGAATACAACTACTATAATACTGTCCCCTATGTACAAGAATATAACTACTATAATACTGCCTCCTATATACAAGAATACAACTACTATAATACTGTCCCCAATGTACAAGAATATAACTACTATAATACTGCCTCCTATATACAAGAATACAACTACTATAATACTGCTCCCTATGTACAAGAATATACCTACTATAATACTGCTCCCTATGTACAAGAATATAACTACTATAATACTGCTCCCTATGTACAAGAATATGACTACTTTAATACTGCCCCTATGTACAAGAATATAACTACTATAATACTACCACTATGTACAAGAATATAACTACTATAATACTGCCCTCTATGAACAAGAATATAACTACTATAATACTGCCCCCTATGTACAAGAATAGAACTACTATAATACTGCCTCCTATGTACAAGAATACAACTACTATAATACTGCCCCCTATGTACAAAAATAGAACTACTATAATACTGCCCCCTATGTACAAGAATATAACTACTATAATACTGCCCTCTATGTACAAGAATATAACTACTATAATACTGCCTCCTATGTACAAGAATATAACTACTATAATACTGCCCCCTATGTACAAGAATATAACTACTATAATACTGCTCCTATGTACAAGAATATAACTACTATAATACTGCCCCCTATGTACAAGAATATAACTACTATAATACTGTCCCCTATATACAAGAATATAACTACTATAATACTGCTCCCTATGTACAAGAATATAACTACTATAATACTGTCCCCTATGTACAAGAATATAACTACTATAATACTGCCTCCTATATACAAGAATACAACTACTATAATACTGCTCCCTATGTACAAGAATATACCTACTATAATACTGCTCCCTATGTACAAGAATATAACTACTATAATACTGCTCCCTATGTACAAGAATATGACTACTTTAATACTGCCCCTATGTACAAGAATATAACTACTATAATACTACCACTATGTACAAGAATATAACTACTATAATACTGCCCCCTATGTACAAGAATATAAGTACTATAATACTGCCCCCTATGTACAAGAATATAACTGCTATAATACTGCCCCCTATGTACAAGAATATAACTACTATAATACTGCCCCCTATGTACAAGAATATAACTACTATAATACTGCCCCCTATGTACAAGAATATACCTTCCATAATACTGCCTCCTATGTACAAGAATATTACTACTATAATACTGCCTCCTATGTACAAGAATATAACTACTATAATACTGCCTCCTATGTACAAGAATATACCTTCTATAATACTGCCTCCTATGTACAAGAATATAACTACTATAATACTGCCCCCTATGTACAAGAATATAACTACTATAATACTGCTCCTATGTACAAGAATATAACTACTATAATACTGCTCCTATGTACAACAATATAACTACTCTAATACGGCCTCCTATATACAAGAATATAACTACTATAATACTGCCCCCTATGTACAAGAATATAACTACTATAATACTGCCCCTATGTACAAGAATATAGCTACTATAATACTGCTCCCTATGTACAAGAATATAACTACTATAATACTGCTCCTATGTACAAGAATATAACTACTATAATACTGCCCCCTATGTACAAGAATATAACAACTATAATACTGCCCCCTATGTACAAGAATATAACTACTATAATACTGCCCCCTATGTACAAGAATATAACTACTATAATACTGCCCCCTATGTGCAAGAATATAACTACTATAATACTGCCTCCTATGTACAAGAATATAACTACTATAATACTGCCCCCTATGTACAAGAATATAACTACTATAATACTGCCCCCTATGTACAAGAATATAACTACTATAATACTGCCCTCTATGAACAAGAATATAACTACTATAATACTGCCCCCTATGTACAAGAATAGAACTACTATAATACTGCCTCCTATGTACAAGAATACAACTACTATAATACTGCCCCCTATGTACAAGAATAGAACTACTATAATACTGCCCCCTATGTACAAGAATATAACTACTATAATACTGCCCTCTATGTACAAGAATATAACTACTATAATACTGCCCTCTATGAACAAGAATATAACTAGTATAATACTGCTCCCTATGTACAAGAATATAACTACTATAATACTGCCTCGTATGTACAAGAATATAACTACTATAATACTGCCCCCTATGTACAAGAATAGAACTACTATAATACTGCCCCCTATGTACAAGAATATAACTACTATAATACTGCCCCCTATGTACAAGAATATAACTACTATAATACTGCCCCCTATGTACAAGCATATAACTACTACAATACTGCCCCCTATGTACAAGAATATAACTACTATAATACACAATTTTGTGTGTATTGCGCACAAGTTTGAAAATTTAGAAAAAACGCACGAAGTTAGGTCCTGCCCTATTTTTCTCGCATTAAAAAAACTCAGTGCGAGAACTACAGGGTAAGTCCGATTCTTTCTCACACATAACATTAACACACGAGAATCCAGATAGTTTTGTGACCGTGATTTTCACAGACGTAAAACGGGACAAACGCTCGCTCATGTGTTTAAGCCCGAGGAGGTATTTGCCTTTAAATCAGTCAGCCGCATCTTACTGCAGCGCCCTTTATATTATTAGGGGCTTACTAAACTCCTGACTCCATAAACTTGGGCTTACGTCCACTTTTGCTATGAGTAAGTATTTGCCCCCTTTCAGATGGAGCTGGGCAGGTGAGGGCAGATTTACTAATAGGATTTGTAATAAACATAATTTGTAATTATAATTAATAAAAACTGTTACAAAACTGTTCCCAGCTTTACATCAATGTGACAATGATGACAGCATTGCATTGTGTGATTAGTCAGGTCGCTATTATTAAAGGTGTACAAAGCACGCGGGGAGTACATATCCCTGCTCATATCTTCTGTGTGTAATATCTGCCGTAAGCTCATACATGCTTAGATACACAGTATCATTTCCTCTCTTCTCACATAGTCCTGCACAGTCAGCATGGTCTGCGCACAGTACAAGTTCCCCTCTTCTGCATGTTTCTTCTGCTTTATTAAAGTGATGATTCCCATTAACCCTTTCCAATCCAATTTGTATCCTGGTTTTCCTAGGGGGCTTACTTTTTCTCTGCCGTTATACAACGGCGCTATCTGCTGGCCAAAGCCAGTAGTGCATGAGGTGACACGTTGGATAGGCTCCAACAGCAGAGAGGCTGGCAATATACAGTAAGAGAACCCCGACGGACGTCTTCCAACATCGGAGCTGTACAGCCTTAAATTATAATGTCTTCACAGGTCAGACAGTGGATTGGAAAGGGTTAATGCATTTTCTGAGAGGTTATATAAATTGCCCATCATAGATTACCAAGCCCCTCCCTTCTTCTGACACTTCCACCAATCAGAGTCATTTATATATCTCTCCGAGGATTGACTATGGCACTTGGTTGTTTTCATGGGCCCTTCATGTTGGGGTCACTGCTCCCCCTTTCCTCTCCCACAAGCTGAAGCAGAGAGTCTATAACATGCCCCTTTATTGCAGTATATAGCAATTTTTGAGGTTGTCTATTTAATCCAAAAAAGACAAAAAAAACCAACTAGGCAGAAACCAATTTGGCTCATTTGGAGGAAAAAATTCCTTCCCGACTCTTTAATGTCAGTCAGAATAATCCCTCAATCAACATTTGAGTTCTACCTGACTGCAAAACCCTGATCGCCAACCCCGCTTGTTACCTAATGTCTATATCCTGTAATTTCATAGCGCTCTAGAAAGACATCAAACATCTAGTCCCTCTTAAACTCCCTACCGATTTTGCCATCACCACGTCCTCAGGCAGAGAGTTCCACAGTCTCACTGCTCTTACAGTAAAGAACCCCGTTCTGTGTTGGTGATGAAACCTGCTTTTATGCAATGTATTTGCATAAGTACAGCATTCTGTATGCACCCTTAGAGAACAATAGAGCTGTATGCGTGTAAAATGCAGTAAAATAGAATGCTTATTATACACAACGAAAACACGCTAGTGTGAGTATAGCAGCGAAAATCAATCTATTTGAATTGCCACGATGCACCGCGTATTATACGCAATTCAAATACGGTCATGTGAGCCTGCCATAATGTCTGGGGAAAAATCTTCCACTTATCTGGAAAAGAGTTGTGTCAACCGCGGTACAATATTGCAGCCATATTGTTTGGTACCTGTAATTCCCAGGAGATGATTAAGGGTTTTAATTTCTGGAAACTTTCAATGTTATTTCTGTAAAAGCCCTTTAGGCTCCGATATGTAAAAGCTTCATTATGTATTGATTGTTGGAGTCTCTGCTGCTACTCTACATTCATTGACTCCTGAATCAGTTTATATACTATATCCGCTTGGGTTCTGATTGTACTCACACATCACATTGATAACACACCGAACTGGATTATTCCTGCCCCCCTAGTTCTGCCCTAGAGCGATTTATTCATCATTTAGAGTTTTTTATATTAGTAAAGCAGCAAAATCAGGTACATTACTTTATTGTGACTGTAAATATAACAAGAACAGACAAAATAGGACTTTTAGAGCTGTTACAGGTAAAGTCTAGGGTGAGATAAGTGGGAGACAATGATTCTAATATAAGTACTATAATACTGCTCACTATGTACAAGAATATAACAACTATAATACTCTCCTATGTACAAGAATATAACTACTATAATACTGCCTCCTATGTACAAGAATATAACTACTATAATACTGCTCCCATGTACAAGAATATAACAACTATAATACTCTCCTATGTACAAGAATATAACTACTATAATACTGCCTCCTATGTACAAGAATATAACTACTATAATACTGCTCCTATGTACAAGAATATAACTACTATAATACTACCCCCTATGTACAAGAATATAACTACTATAATACTGCCCCTATGTACAAGAATATAACTACTATAATACTTCCTCCTATGTACAAGAATATAACTACTATAATACTGCCCTCTATGTACAAGAATATAACTACTATAATACTGCCCCCTATATACAAGAATATAACTACTATAATACTTCCTCCTATGTACAAGAATATAACTACTATAATACTGCCCCCTATGTACAAGAATATAACTACTATAATACTTCCTTCTATATACAAGAATATAACTACTATAATACTGCCCCCTATGTACAAGAATATAACTACTATAATACTGCCTCCTATGTACAAGAATATAACTACTATAATACTGCTCCTATGTACAAGAATATAACTACTATAATACTACCCCCTATGTACAAGAATATAACTACTATAATACTGCCCCTATGTACAAGAATATAACTACTATAATACTTCCTCCTATGTACAAGAATATAACTACTATAATACTGCCCTCTATGTACAAGAATATAACTACTATAATACTGCCCCCTATATACAAGAATATAACTACTATAATACTTCCTCCTATGTACAAGAATATAACTACTATAATACTGCCCCCTATGTACAAGAATATAACTACTATAATACTTCCTTCTATATACAAGAATATAACTACTATAATACTGCCCCCTATGTACAAGAATATAACTACTATAATACTTCCTTCTATATACAAGAATATAACTACTATAATACTGCCCTCTGTGTACAAGAATATATCTACTATAATACTGCCCCCCATGTACAAGAATATAACTACTATAATACTGCCCCCTATGTACAAGAATATAACTACTATAATACTGCTCCTATGTACAAGAATATAACTACTATAATACTGTCCCCTATGTACAACAATATAACTACTATAATACTCTCCTAACTACTATAATACTGCCTCCTATGTACAAGAATATAACTACTATAATACTGCCTCCTATGTACAAAAATATTACTACTATAATACTGCCCCCTATGTCCAAGAATATAACTAATATAATACTGTCCCCTATGTACAAGAATATAACTACTATAATACTGCCCCTATGTACAAGAATATAACTACTATAATACTGCCCCTATGTACAAGAATTTAACTACTATAATACTGCCCCCTATGTACAAGAATATATCTACTATAATACTGCTCCTATGTACAAGTATATAACTACTATAATACTGCCCCCTATGTACAAGAATATATCTACTATAATACTGCTCCTATGTACAAGTATATAACTACTATAAATGTATAAGAATATTACTACTATATAACTGCCTCCTATGTACAAGAATATAACTACTATAATACTGACCTCTATGTACAAAAATATAACTACTATCATACTGCCCCCTATGTACAAGAATATAACTACTATAATACTGCCCCCTCTGTACAAGAATATAACTACTATAATACTGCTCCTATGTACAAGAATATAACTACTATAATACTGCCTCCTATGTACAAGAATATAACTACTATAATACCACTCCTATGTACAAGAATATAATTACTATAATACTGCCCCTATGTACAAGAATATAACTATTATTATACTGCCTCCTATGTACAAGAATATAACTACTATAATACTGCCCCTATGTACAAGAATATAACTACTATAATACTGCCTCCTATGTACAAGAATATAACTACTATAATACTGCCCCCTATGTACAAGAATATAACTACTATAATACTGCCCCTATGTACAAGAATATAACTACTATAATACTGCCCCCTATGTACAAGAATATAGCTACTATAATACTGCCCCTCTGTACAAGAATATAACTACTATAATACTGCCTCCTATGTACAAGAATATAACTACTATAATACTGCCTCCTATGTACAAGAATATAACTACTATAATACTGCCCCTATGTACAAAAATATAACTACTATAATACTGCCCCTATGTACAAGAATATAACTACTATAATACTGCCCCCTATGTACAAGAATATAACTACTATAATACTGCCCCTATGTACAAGAATATAACTTCTATAATACTGCTCCTATGTACAAGAATATAACTTATATAATACTGCCTCCTATGTACAAGAATATAACTACTATAATACTGCCTCTATGTACAAGAATATAACTACTATAATACTGACTCCTATGTACAAGAATATAACTACTATAATACTGCCTTCTATGTACAAGATTATAACTACTATAATACAGTCTCCTATGTAGAAGAATATAACTACTATAATACTGCCCCTATGTACAAGAATATAACTATTATAATACTGCCCCTATGTACAAGAATATAACTAATATAATACTGCCTCCTAGGTACAAGAATATAACTACTATAATACTGCTCCTATGTACAAGAATATAACTACTATAATACTGCCCCCTATGTACAAGAATATAACTACTATAAAACAGCCTCCTATGAACAAGAATATAACTGCTATAATACTGCCCCCTATGTACAAGAATATAACTACTATAATACTGCCCCCTATGTACAAGAATATAACTACTATAATACTGCTCCTATGTACAAGAATATAACTACTATAATACAGTCTCCTATGTACAAGAATATAACTACTATAATACTGCCCCCTATGTACAAGAATAAAAGTACTATAATACTGCCTCCTATGTTCAAGAATATAACTACTACTATAATACTGTTCCCTATGTAAAATAATATAACTACTATAATACTGCCCCCTATGTACAAGAATATAACTACTATAATACTGCTCCCTATGTACTAGAATATAACTACTATAATACTGCCTCCTATGTACAAGAATATAACTACTATAATACTGCCCCCTATGTACAAGAATATAACTACTATAATACTGCCTCCTATGTACAAGAATATAACTACTATAATACTGCCCCCTATGTACAAGAATATAACTACTATAATATTGCTTCTATGTACAGGAATATAACTACTATAATACTGCCTCCTATGTACAAGAATATAACTACTATAATACTGCCCCCTATGTACAAGAATATAACTACTATAATACTGCCCCCTATGTACAAGAATATACCTACTATAATACTGCTCCCTATGTACAAGAATATAACTACTATAATACTGCTTCTATGTACAAGAATATAACTACTATAATACTGCCTCCTATGTACAAGAATATAACTACTATAATACTGCCTCCTATGTACAAGAATATAACTACTATAATACTGCCTCCTATGTACAAGAATATAACTACTATAATACTGCCCCCTATGTACAAGAATATAACTACTATAATACTGCTCCCTATGTACAAGAATATAACTACTATAATACTGCTCCCTATGTACAAGAATATAACTACTATAATACTGCCTCCTATGTACAAGAATATAACTACTATAATACTGCCCCCTATGTACAAGAATATAACTACTATAATACTGCCTCCTATGTACAAGAATATAACTACTATAATATTTCTTCTATGTACAGGAATATAACTACTATAATACTGCCTCCTATGTACAAGAATATAACTACTATAATACTGCCCCCTATGTACAAGAATATAACTACTATAATACTGCCCCCTATGTACAAGAATATACCTACTATAATACTGCTCCCTATGTACAAGAATATAACTACTATAATACTGCTCCTATGTACAAGAATATACCTACTATAATACTGCTTCTATGTACAAGAATATAACTACTATAATTCTGCCCTGTATGTACAAGAATATAACTACTATAATACTGCTCCTATGTACAAGAATATACCTACTATAATACTGCTTCTATGTACAAGAATATAACTACTATAATTCTGCCCTGTATGTACAAGAATATAACTACTATAATACTGCCCCCTATGTACAAGAATATAACTACTATAATACTGCCACTCTATTCATTGATGAATAGCTAAGCGCTGCCTGTAGTTAGCTGAGTGCTTAGCCAATTAGCACAGCCGATTCAGGAGGCGGGGATTTTTAAATACCCGCCTGCTGAAAGTGCTGTACAGCAGTGCAGGGGAGCCAGCCGGAGGACATGCTGGAGCGTTGGAGAGGTGATTAAAGATTTGTTTTGTTTTTCTCCAACATCTAAAGATGATTTTCAGGGAAGGGCTTATATCTAAAGATCTAAAGCCCTTTCCTGAAAATTATGCTGCTGGGGTTGCCTCAAAACCAATGCTTTCAATGAGACTGGCAGCAGCGCCGACCCCATTGAAAGCAATGGGATAGCATCCCGGAATTCTGCCACAGCTGTCACAGCTGTGGCAGAAGTCCGCGATATACTCCCTATGTTTTCAATGGGGATAGCACTGCTGCCACTGGCCGCATTGAAAACACTAAGCGATATTGCAGATCGCTTCTCTGTGATGCAAAGTTTTTCTGAAACATCGCAAATGAGTATGAAACCATTGAGAAGCATTGGAAAGCATTGGTTTCATAGTCATCGCTGTCGCATCGCAGGGAAAAAAAAAACAAAACGCAAGTGGGTGTCCCCCCTGAGATGGAACTGCATGCCAAGGTTTGTAGCAAAACAACTCCAATGGGCAGTTTTTTTTTTTACAGAATTATTTTGTTACCTTGGCACTCTTTATTTCCTTCTCCGGGTTCTGCGGTGCATTCGCTGTTTTTAGGGAGGATGATTAGAGTGGACAGTAAGATGCTGGAAGTTACTGGAAACCAGGTAGATTTTGCACCTTGGCATTTTTGTATCCTCAATAAGGAGCACTTCAGCTGTTATTGCACCACACACTGAATCATTCATGCACTGTTTAGGATGTACAGGCCAGAAATTTGTAAGATTATCTTATACAATCATATTGAAAAATCTATAACATGAAACCCCAGCCATTAACAACATGGATTCCATCCAAGTTCTCTCTTAGCAATGATTGAGTCGCTGCCAGAAGTCCACCACATAATGTAGAAGTAAAGCAGTGGTGGGAGTCAAAGGGTCTGGATAGTGTTTGATAGACATCTACTATTCCAGTCACCACCATCGACGAATGACGACATCTAAGTAGCTTCTTGGGTCTTAAAAGTTCACAAAAACTTTCTAAAAGTAGCAGAAGGGATAATACACGATTTCTTCGTTTCTTCACAGTTAGTATAAGATGTTCTGTCAATATTTTTGGCTAGTGTTGAGTGAACTGAAACAGTAGAACCCGGTTACATTGAGAACCAGAAACTTGGGCAGTTCGTCAAACTCACAAAATAAAGAAGTAAAAATAATAAGATAATAGAAGGAAAAGGAAACAATAAGGAGGAGAAGTAGGAAAAAGAAGGAGAAGGAAAAAGAAGATGAAGGAAAATTAAAATGATAGAAGAAAACGGAAAAAACGGAGAAGGAAAAAGAAGAAGGAAAACGTAGAAGAGGAGGGAAAAAGAAAGATAATAAAGAAGGAAGAAGAAGAGGGAGAAAAAAAGGAAAATGAAGAAAAGAGAAGAAAAAAGAAGAAGGAATTAAAGTAAAAAAATAAGAAAAAAGAATGAGAAGGAAAAATAATCTCCCTTCTTTTCCCTTTTTTGTCTTCTTTTTCCTTCCTGCTTTTTATGCACTAATTTTGCTTTCAAATCATGTCAGAAGTCCTTGGATTCTCTCCTAGGTGTGCTAAGAGTGTTATACATGGCTTTTGTGGCGCATACACAGGGTGATACACCAATTTTAGGGGGTATTGGCGAAGATCCAGTTTGCTTCAAATTAATTTGGACTGAACTGATTTTTCTGCCAAAATTTGGTAAATTGGTCAAATTTTCGCTCATCAACTATTTTTGACAGCTGGTCATTAGATATGGTTAAAGGAAGTACTTTCACTGATCTCAGGAAGACCTGCTTCTCATGGTCCAGGCACGGGTTCTTATGCCTATGGGTACTGCAATGGAACAATTGGTGACTGATGAAGGCATCAGGAGAGCGCTGTGACATTGTATCCTAGAATCAGTCAGAACATCCAGACTCCACCCACCGGAAGTTTCCATCATTGTCAGCCATTTTTAAGACTTCAGAGAGCTGTTTTGGATCGAGATCATCCACCTGAATAGAATTGCACTCCGACTTCTCTGCTCTCTTTTATTTTCTGCTTTATGTTTCACATTTATCTATATATTTGTGCCCCTTTTTTGATCCCTTTATGTCAAAGTAATTTCTAATCAACTGTGGGACAGATAAATTGACCATTCATGCCAGAATTTAGGCAAAACTGGACAACCACAACTAAGGACTGATGTCTGAAGCACGTTGGCGTACGCAGTGACGGTGGCTTATTCTATGCATGCATATTTTAATGGGGGAATAACAGAGGATTTTAGTCCACAAGGTTCCTGGCGCTGGATTCTCACTGTTCACAATTGCTTAGGAACGATCCATGAAGAGTACAGCCAATCAGATATCATCTAGGTGCATTTAAGGTTTGCGCATTATGATAATCTGGTGGCTAGTCACACTCTGTTTGCCATCTTTTCATCATAAGATCGGTGGCTACTAGAGATGAGCGAGCACGCTCGTTTAAGGCTGATGCTCGAGCGAGTATCGGTCTCTTCGAGTAACTGATTACTCGTCCGAGCACCATGCGCGGGGGGAGGGGGGGCGGCAGGGAGAGTGAGAGAGATCTTTCTCGCTCCCCGCCGCTCCCCGCATGGGGCTCAGACGAGTAATCAGTTACTCGAAAAGACTGATACTCGCTCGAGCATCAGCCTTAAACAAGCTCTTCTCTAGTGGCAACACCTCAGGAATTCATCTTCACACTGGAGCTTCAGTAAAGCCTGGCTTTGCTAGTGGTTATTTGAAGCATTTCATAGCAGGATTTGCACGGTTTTCACAAGCTTCATATCGCACATACAAAAATAACACCTGGCCATCTGGCCTCTAACTATCATAAATAGTGTCCCTCACTAATGCCCAGTGTTACAGTTTATCATAACCAAAGAGCATACCAACTAAAGTGTCAGTCTAGGGGGCGTCCTTCCCTGTCAGACTGCTTGGTTTTACAGCCTCTCTCGCACAGACAATGCCAGTGGACCAATACAAAGACCCAGAGCGCAGGAACACTGGAGCGTTTCTCCCTCATAGACATACCCACCCATGTGTTTCTTGATTAATGGACAGATGCACCCTTTCTCTGCCAAACAATCCTTAGGTCAGTCTGTCCTCCAGCTCTCTAGTGGCCATTTCTGGTAGTGCTCCACTACAGCACCCATTGACTTGAACAGGTGAGTCTTGTCCAAGAAATACGACCAGAATAGAACACTAATGATGTACCATGTAAATCCCACTTATAACATTGTCTGCTTCACAGAAGTAATATGGGATTAAAACAGAACTTTTATAAAAAATTATCTAAATCCTTTATTGAAAGCGAATAGCAACATACGAGGTATATGTTATACATAGATGCTGCTGTACTGCCACCCCAATGCCAAATATGTAATATAATGTAGAGGAAAAAAGGATCACAGAAAGTAATTGCACATGGCCGTGGAAGTTTACAGATGCGAGCGTTGTTCTGCGCGGATGTACCTGTATGCACAGCGCATCGTCCGCAAGGAAAAAAGATAGGGAAACATCCCACAGGCGAGATCGCTCTCTCCCCTCTTCCAGATAAAATTCAGACTTTTCTCACATGCCTAGTTACAAGCGATTCCGCCGCTCAATGTTAATTGCATATGGGTGACGGAACACAATTGTCCATTGACTTCAATGGAGGGCATCTATGCTAAAATACAGCATGCAGCGATTTTTCTTCTGCTTGCAGAATATGCAATTCGTCCCTGCGAGCGTGAACAAAAATTTGAAAATGTGTCCCTTTCAATACCCATTTGTACCGCGGATCGCGATTGCAGAATCCACAATTCAGATTTGCTTGTGCCCGGCTGTAGTCTTTTTAGTCTTTACTTCTTGAATTTCATCATATGGCGGCTGTTATCAGCTGTTATCAGCGCCATATATAATGCATTAGGCAGAAAGCTATAGCACTATATTATGAAAGCGTACATGATGAATTCAGTGAGGACTAACCTCTGAGGAAATCTGTGCAGCAGATAGAAAGCTTTCCATTGTAAAATGTTATTCTGTAACACTTTGTAAAACGGCTGATTTTGGTTAAATTAGCTACAAAAGAAACTTTTCGGAAAATATCTGTGTTAGAAGTAAGAAATGCTCCTTTCATGACGTGTCAATTAGATCTGAAGATCAGATCTGAGAGACCAAAATCTGTGATCTTCAACAATGCTGGGCTTTACCCCCCAACGAGGAGATGATATAATGAATGGGCGATAAGGACGTCTTTGAGTGCTACAATTAAAACTATTTTGAGACTCTGATGCATTAAAAGTCGTGCGATTGACTCATTTTGAATTCGTGATCTATTTTGCAGATAATGTAGCGGAATACTTTTTATTCGCCGCTCATTTCCATAATCTCATTAATTTGTAAAATACATATTTCATTTCCTTTCAAAAACAATTTCCTAATCTTATTACTCTCCACTTAAATAAGTTTATTTCATGGACATCGCTGTGCGGCTGTCAAGCCTCAAAATGAAGATAAATTCTACACTCATGGTTGGCAATCTGGTTTCTAAGTCTTGTCTCCATTTTTGAGGACCAGATCTAGCTGCGGGTCGTTTCCTCCAGGAAGTTCTAAAGCAGCTGTCCAAGCATAATGGGATCTGGGTCTTCGTAAGCAAGAGACATTTCTCCTGAAACTCCGAAGTTATATCTTAGTGGTGGACTTGGACTTGTATGTTAAGAGACAACCCGATTCGTAGAGAAGTAATCAGACCTAAAAACGTCTTTTGACATCCTAAAGCTCACCTCACCCCAATCCAGCACTGCTCTCCTGCTTGTGGGCCCGAACTCTCTACACACAGCAGCAAGACACACACACATTATGACCATTTCTCCATGGTGACCCCTGGCTTTATTTCGACTGTGATTAGGCACCGCACCAGACGTCTCTACCGCACACCTACCGCTACTTGGTTACTACTCTGAGGAATACCATCTGGGAATGTTCTTATATCTTTATGAAGTCCTTGGGTGTCTACAAATTGTGCACCTCAGTTTAGCCAACATTAAACCAACTGTGGTTAATGGATGAGCTTCCCAGTAAGATCTGTAACATAGTTATGGTAAACCATCACATCCATATACGTCCCGTAACAAACGCCAAATCCTTCAATATTCTTCAAGATTTCTGGTTTCAAACTATTGCTCATGATAAAGGTTCATGAATTCAGTGATGCTCTTTCAAATAAGTTGGGTTGGAGAGAAGTTCAACTCTAAGACAATGTTCACCAAAGGTCATAACCGGAGCTTTTAGCATTGTTTTTGGAGTAATATCATAGACATTTCTAGTAGTGGAAGAAACAAGAATGATATTAGATTGACATAGAAACAATGAAGCTTCAAACCAAACATTGGACATGTCCAGTGACAGTAAATGCTCAGACCCAATGTTCATTACACAATGGCATAGATGCCAACAGTGCTGTTGGGTAAGCGACAAAAATCTATTCGTTTTGAAGGTGTTCAACCAATTCTACAAGGCCCCTTCATTTTATGGATTGGTGGGTCAAACCCAGTTTATCTTAAAACCTGGAATGAAGGAACAGAATTATTTGCTATATGAGCCACAAAGCTTTCCGATTCCTAGCAACCGCTGGACCTCATGGGCTCTCGTGTCTGGGACCTTCGAAGGATTGTCTAGTGGGTTGGCCCAATTTTGTTAGTTCCTCAAAAAAAGAAACAGTGTTGGTAACCTAAAATTAAAGTGGTTAGCAAGACTTTAATTTTCATGTCGTATTGTTAGGATTGGCCCTCACTTTTTGATCAGTACAGGTCTGACTCCTAGTACGCTGCCATCAACTCAAGTGCATCTCCCTCCCAGCCACAGCTCCGCACATACAGTCGTGGCTGTACCTGGCATCAGTCTGGGCTTAAGTTAGATGACATCCCATGTAGAATTTTCTTTAGTGCCCCCTTGTCATAAGAAGAAAAAAAAATTATATCTATATATATATATATATATAAATATACACATATATATACACACACACACACTGCCCTGATAGGCATTCTACCTGTATTGTACTTCTGCTAAAAGCAGAAAGATAGCAGCATAACCCCACCAGAACGGCTCAGTGAATAAATACTGTACCAGAACCAAGCTTATAATATAAATACATCACCAGAACCAAGCACATAATAGAAGTAGATCACCAGAACCAGGCTCAGTACATAAAAAGAGCACAAGAACCAAGCTTAATACATGAATACAGCACAATTCAGTCTTCGTATAAAGATACAATACCAGAACTAATCTAATAACATAAATACCGCACAAACTAACAAGACATAAATACATCAACAGAGCCAAGCTCATAATGTAAATACAAAACACACCAACTTCAGTATATAAATTCAATACCAGAACCAAGCTCATAACATAAATACAGCTCCGGAGACAAGCTCAGTGCATAAATAAAACTCACAACAGAAATGCCTTACAGTACTGAACACTTGTGTGCAGGGGCACCGATGGACCGATAGTAGTGCCTCAGGACATGAGGGGGCAGAGCCAGGAGGAATATGATTAATGTAACTCCCCAAGATGCCGTCGCATGCATAAACAGCACTACCTGCTCAGGTGGACTTAAGGTGAGAGACTGCCCTCAGACTACATCCTACAAGCTGTTAGCTGGTGACCTGTGGGATTGCATGGATACACATAGCTGAGCCTAGCCAAGTGTGGTACTGCAGCTCACAGTAAAAGAATGGAATTGAGCTGCAGTACCAGACACAACCATAACTGTATATGTGGCACTGTTCCTATAAAGCAATGTAGGGGAAGAATAGCCTATCAATGTTTAGGTCCCAGAAAACCCATTACATTTTTGGTGAAGCTAGAAATTAGTTCACATCCATCAATAGAGAATACCCCACTGTCAGGGGGTATATTGGAAGGTCATAATGACCATTGGGATTCCTGCTGCTTTTTTTAATCACCTACCTCCATCAGTAGTTAGGAATCCTCTGGAGTGCAGTATTATCAGGACCACCCATTGAAGGTATCAATGGGTGACTCTTTTTCATACATTTTTGGGCACATATAAATGGCCAACCAACCTCCTAGCTCTAGGGAGCCATAATATGGTGTCCATACAAGTGGGCCTCTACTGTATCTTTGCATGCTCCATTGACATCTGTGCGTACCGAGGAATAAGGTGAGAGTACGTCAGGCCTAAGGGGTCGTATGGTCTCTGTTACTGACGGGCTTGGCCGTGTGCATGACCTGATAATGTATGAAAGAAGCAATGACCTTTCTGTTGAGGATAAGTCCACTAAAAATATCACAATTAACCATCAAGGTCGAAATATGTTTGGCTACTACATTATGCTCACCCAACATCACTGGGTTTAGAAAGTCAAACTTCTATTCCCAGCTCTGAAGAGAGTGGAAAAAGTCTTCACAGAACTAAAAAAATAACCTTATGGCAACAATGGAGACGATCAATCAGATACAGCAAAACAAAACACCGCTTCTGTTTAATGAAGGTCTCACATAGATTCTGGTCATCTCCAGGACCTGGTTGCCCATAATAGATTACACATATGTAGAAAACTTCCTTCCTTCACAGATTGTTTAGTGAACTTGATTACAGGCCAAACAGGAAAAATACTTAAGCTAAAAAGTTGCAAGCGGAACGAGTTATTTATGGGGCCACCTCCTCACCGGTGAGTAGACAGCAAAATACGAACATCAACTAGAAGGATCCCGTGGACGGAGGTCTGATGTGAGACATTTGGTACTTAAAGGGCCTTCTAAACAGTCTAATGATTAGGCAAGAAAGTTTATCAGAACGCTTATTCGTCCTATTCACTGCACCCTGTCAAGCTGGTCATTCATTGGTTGATTGGATCTTTTATCTGTAGAGATGAAGGGGGTATAAGAGGGATGCGGGACTGCAGAGGTGAATGGGGTGGAGGAGGGATGCGGGGCTACAGAGGTAAATGGGGTGAAGGAGGAATGCGGGGCTGCAGAGGTGAATGGGGTGGAGGAGGGATGCGGGGCTACAGAGGTGAATGGGGTGGAGGAGGGATGCGGGGCTACAGAGGTGAATGGGGTGAAGGAGGGATGCGGGGCTGCAGAGGTGAATGGGGTGAAGGAGGGATGAGGGGCTTCAAAGGTGAATGGGGTGGAGGAGGGATGCGGGGCTGCAGAGGTGAATGGGGTGGAGGAGGGATGCGGGGCTGCAGAGGTGAATGGGGTGGAGGAGGGATGCGGGGCTGCAGAGGGGAATGGGGTGGAGGAGGGATGCGGGGCTACAGAGGTGAATGGGGTGGAGGAGGGATGCGGGGCTGCAGAGGTGAATGGGGTGGAGGAGGGATGCGGGGCTGCAGAGGGGAATGGGGTGGAGGAGGGATGCGGGGCTACAGAGGTGAATGGGGTGGAGGAGGGATGCGGGGCTACAGAGGTGAATGGGGTGGAGGAGGGATGCGGGGCTACAGAGGTGAATGGGGTGGAGGAGGGATGCGGGGCTACAGAGGTGAATGGGGTGGAGGAGGGATGCGGGGCTGCAGAGGTGAATGGGGTGGAGGAGGGATGCGGGGCTGCAGAGGAGAATGGGGTGGAGGAGGGATGTGGGGCTGCAGAGGTGGATAGGGTGGATGAGGGATGCGGGGCTGCAGAGGTAAATGGGGTGGAGGAGGGAATGCGGGGCTACAGAGGTGAATGGGGTGGTGGAGGAGTTTTTCACCCCCACATTTTTCCTGTTGAAAACATGTTTGACGACGTTACTTACAGCGAGGCGACACGTCTGGTCAGTCTGCTATTAACCCTCATTAAGCACGTAATCCTCCCAGAATGCTTCCAGCAGACAGAGATTCAGCCAAATTTCAGATTTAGTTAGCACTTAAACAATGTTTGGAAATAAGAATCCCCGTACGACTGTCAGGAACCGCTAAATCAGCGAGATAAAAGGGCGCATTTCAGACGGATTAAACAACATGAAACAGAGATGAGATGAAGCGTCTGATTACACTGAGGGTGATGGATGGAGAGATAATTGTTCCAACTTCTATCAAATCGCACGATATCATACATGATTGCGCAATAAGCAAAGTAAACAGAAGGCGCAAAAATAGAATAAAGTCAATATATCTACAAGGAATATCCAGGAGGGTCACTTAGGGTTAAGACAACTTAAGATCCTGTATTGGTTTATGGTTGGTGATGAAATTCACTCATTGTCAAAACCAATCCCTCTCCTAGAAGCTGTTGGAATTGTACGAAATTGACCCCTTGAAGGCTCTAATACCCTGTTATACCACCTCTAGCTTGGATGCAAGATGTGATACGGGGGGCATGGAGGCTCTAGTACCCTGTTGTACCACCTCTAGCTTGGATGCAAGATGTGATACAGGCAGGCATAAAGGCTCTAGTACCCTGTTGTACCGCCTCTAGCTTGGATACAAGATGTGATACGGGGGGCATGGAAGCTCTAGTACCCTGTTGTACCGTCTATAGCTTGGATACAAGATGTGATACAGGTCGGCATGGAGGTGTACAGGTTCTGTATGGTATCCTGTAGCATATCGCTCAATATTTGCTGTAACTAAAGTTCTAATTTGTGAAAACTGGTAGGCTGTGGAAGCTGGCGTCCCAGATGGTCCCATACATCCTCTATTGGTGATAAATCTGATGACCGGCAGCCACGGAGTTGTGGGGGCTCCTGTGACCCCCTTGTGTGTGCGGCCGGGCATTATCCTGCTGGAAGCCCCCATGAGAGGAACACATGTGGCTGCAGGATGTCCTGAACATATCGCTGAGCTGTTGTCCCTCGTACCACTACTAGGAGGACCGACTGTCATATACAATGGCCACTCAGACCATCACACCAGCAGGGGGCAGTGTGCCGCTCCACAGCAAAAGCAGGATTGAGGCGCTCACTCCGAGGTCTCCAGACACAAACACTGAAGACACCCGGTTCTCCTCCGTAGTGTCCAGTTTCATTGTTCACGACATCCCTGCAAACAGCGGCGATGGTCGGGGTCAGAGGCCGTACATGTAATAGGGGCTGGGAGACCAAATGTCCTTCAGCCAAGGAAATGGTTCTGATAGACACAGGGGTGTAATGATGGTGCCCCCTGTCTCCGGATGGCGGACAATAGATCAGTTGGAGCTGCTGGTACTTGTCAGGTGATCAGACACTCCTCTCTACTGGTGGTCTGTAGGGGGCGTCCTGAGCCCGGTCACCTTGGGTGCCCTCACACATCTACTGGTCCCAACACCTCCTAACATTCTGGTCAGACGCTCCTCTCTACTGGTGGTCTGTAGATGGGGTCTTGAGCCCGGTTGCCTTGTGTGCCCCCATCCACTGGTCCCAACACCCCCTAACAGTCTGGTCAGACGCTCCCCTTCTACTGGTGGTCTGTCGGGGGTCCTGAGCCCGGTCACCTTGTGTGCCCTCACCCATCCGCTGGTCCCAACATCTCCTAACAGTCTGGTCAGAACGGCCGATGGAGGACAAGCTTCTCACATCCCAATAATGCGCCCCCCTCTGGTAATGGAGTGAAATCTCTTCTCTGCGTCGTAGAGGCGTCTAGTGGCCAACAAGCTCTACAAGCTGAAGAAGAGGTCACTGCACACAAGTAGTCTCCAAGAGCCTCTTATAGGCCAAGAGGGGAACCACTTTTAGGGCCTCCGGTGACAAGACCGTCCATCTAATCACCACAACTCTCATCATTTACAGATCTGCCCGAGATGGAACCGCAGGACGGGGTCTGCAGCAGAATGACAACTCCTTCTGGGGGCGGAGTGTTTTGACAAAGACTGTATATTTGGATCCTGTGTTGGTCTGTGTTTGGTGATACTTTAGACGCTCCAGGTATAAAGTCCAGCTTAGCTTTATTTATTCCCACGGTATTTGCCAGGATTTGAGATTTGCAAATGAACAAAGTAAACACATTACAGGTGAGCGCAGCGTTCACACCACCGGCCGCCCGCCACCAGGATCGGGTGTCTGTCTTGTATCTCCAGCTCTGATACTGGTCCCAGGTTCTCAATGGGATTTCTCCAGCGTGATGAAGCTCCGTGTCACAAGGCAAAAGTCATAGAGAAGTGGCTCGGTGATCAAACATTGAGGCTGCTGCACACGGTGCTTAGATACGCCTGCAGGAGGATGGCGTGATTGTGATCTGAATGGATTGCGATCACATGCTTTTGCGCCCGCGCCCGCACATTTTACTGTACATTTTCTGCGCTGCTGGGGCTGTTCGCCCATTTTGAACCACCTCAGCAGCCTAATTAGTTCCCGGTGTTAGAAATTAACAATGCAAAATTGCACAGTTATGCACGATGTTGTGTGGACGGGTGCACATTTGCGTACCCTGTAGACTCCTATAGAGCCTTGGGTGCACAAAACTGGACCACATGTCACGGATTTTTTCACCCAACGGAAATGCGGGCGCAAAAAACACTCAATGTGAGTTCTATCGTCTAAATTTTGTGCAAGCGAGTTTTTGCACGCAAAATCACCCAGAAGCCCTGAGATTGTGGGTCCGCGGCAGGAAACCCCCCGCATCGCATCCCATTGCGAAGCGGCCATCAAGCCTTAAAAAAAAGGGGGATAAACAAAAACCTAATAGGCGGTGAATGGATTGATTTTCATGCATTCATTCTCACTTGCATATATTTCTTGCGCACATAACACCCATAAAAAGAACGCGGCCCGCAGTTTTTTAATGCATTTTACGTGCCCTATTGATTTCTATGGGACGCAGTGCGTACATTTTGTATGTACAGCGGTTTTTAATGCATGTTTTTCATAGGAAATATGAGTTAAAGTAAAAAAGAAGAAGAAACCAGGAAGCTGAAGCAGGACACTGCGCAGGCAAAAAACACGGCAATATGCAGGAATACGCAGTTCCCTGCGCTGGTAAAACACAGCGATGTTTAGGCAGCATTTTACCGTACGGTCGTGTAAGCGCGTCCTGAGGCTGCTTTCACAACAGCTGTACGGTTTCCGCTCAGCCGCCTGGTACTTTACCGGAAGCAAAAGCACTACAAAAGCACTAGCGATCCTCTGACACATGTGAAGCACACGCCTGAGGAGCGCAATTTCACAGAAGCGATACGAGGCATTTTTAAATAATAATAAACGCCTTGCATCAGCATAAAAAAAACCGCATTTCCACAAGCGCGTTATCGGGCCGAGTCTCGCCCGTGTGAATGTAGCCTGAAAGATCTAAAAACACGGAAGCAGAAAACTGTGAAAACCAAACTTTGTGTAAGTCTCAAAACTTTTGGCCACAACTTGCACTTTATCTACATACGACCCCCTTTAGAGGAATCCCCCCTTGCATCTGGTCCCCTCTGTCTTCTGTACGTTGGCCGGACTTGTCTTTCTTGTTTGCGGGACATCTTGGATCTGACACATATAATCTGTCTTGAGTAATTGCAGCCGTTCTACAAATCACTCATCTGAGTTGCTGCCAGAGCAGAAAACCTAAACCCCATCATGTCATTTCCAACAGCTGCCTCCTGTCAGAGCGCGTCTGTCCGAGACTGAATCCAGATGACTTAGTTGATTTCCTTAACAAGTCTTTGCACTAAGTGTTTCCGGCCCATGAGACGGCGTACAGCAGATCTTTGCGCAGCTCATGCCCAGAAAATGTTGTTTTGCTGCTGAGCTTGGGAGAATAAATCCACTATACACTTGTAGACAGCTCTTCCACAGAGTTTTCCACCAGCCACCACTAGGGGGAGCTAATTGCTATGTATTTATAGTTCTCGAATTAGCTGTATTCATCTGTATGCAGTGAGCTCCCCCTAGTGGTGGCTGCAGGCAGCCAGAATTTTATCCACTGAATATTTAAGGAGGGTTTGTACCAATCTCATGGGAGGTCACAGATGGAGAGTTCCATAGTGGGCGTAGATTATATATTGCTCAGCTGAACAAATGGCGACAGGATGCGGTGTGAGATGTAATGGCAGCAATGCCGATTGTTATCCAGCTCTCTCCAAAACAGGTATAACACAGAAAAGGAAGATGGGGAATCATGGACAGGTATCAAAGCAGGCAGGGACACCGACCCCTCCAGAAATACCCTTTGGGGGTATTTTTATTTTTTGGTGGCTGCCTAATAGTTCCTATATATGTACATTCTGTTGCCACTATTAGAAGGAGCCGGTCATAAACTGCTGGGCCCAAATGGTCAGGGAATGGGGACTCAGGGAGCGTTGTTTTATACTCATCGGGCAAAACGCTCATGTGCCATACCCCCCTGAAGTCTGGGCACGCCAGCAGTGTGAATCTTCAGTCTGCTCTCTGCGCTCTCTCTCCCATAGAGAGGAATGGGGATGCGAGTGCACAAGGCGGACTGAAAAGAGTCACGGTGCCGATGCTCAAAGGTCATGACAGGTTCCCTTTAATGGGGTACTCAGATGACACTATTAATGAGGGGGCACTGCTAGCATTATAACTAAGAGCATTCTGCTGGCTCTATTGAGCCTTTGCACATTTACATCCTGGGTGTGCAGGGCTTCTATGGAGAGGGGTCATGAGCCAATCCGGCTCCATACAAGGCAGATGACAGTTGTCAGTGACAGCCATGTTCAGCGCTGACGCTGGTCATGGCCATTAACCCTCAAAAGGTTGCCGTCAATCCTGACAGGGTCATTTAAATGCCTCAATTGTTGTTCAGGGCTTCTGATGGTCCCCCCAAAATGAGGTCACCGGGTGCCATCTGGGGCCGTTCAGTTGCTTTCTGAAGGCCCCCAGGGCAGCCATAAATAAGTGCCTATGAAGATGTGCTTGTGGCATACCTTCATAGTGTCTGTCAAAATGTATATACTGTAGGAGCGATCAAATGATTGCAAATGAAGTTTCCTATGAGGACTAAAAAAAGTTAAAATAAGTAAATAAAAAGTTTTGTCAATTGTTGGAAAAAATAAAGGATTTAAAGTAAAAAAGCAACCCTTTTTTCCATATTAATTCTAAAAAAATTAAAGCATACTTGGTATTGCCACATCCATAAATGTCTGACCCATCAAAGCAACACATTATTTGTCCTGCACAGTTAACGTCATCAGAAAAAAAAAATAAAAACAGCATTTTTAGTCACGCTATTGCTAAGAAAAAATATAATTACAAAAAAAAAAAAAAAATCACATGAAGTCCAAAGAGGAACCAACAGAAACTACAGGATGTCTGCATAAAACACTATATCGACCAAAAAATAAGGAAGTGATGGCGGTCAGAAGATGGCGGCACAAAATACATGTTTTTTTCCAAAGATATTTTATTTTTTAACAGTAATACAGCAAAAAAGAAAAAAAATATATATACATTTAGTATCAACATAATCATACCGACCCACAGAATGAAGTAAGCCACAATACGCTCATTGTGAAAACAAGATCCCCCAAAGATGGAGGAATTGTGTTTTTATTCCCCATTTCCCTCCACTAAAAATTGTTTAAGGTTTTTCAGTAGATTATATTTTACATTAAAGTGTGCCACTGAAAAATACAACTCGTCCCACAAAAAACAAACCCTCAGGCAGCTACGGTGATGGATCTATAGAAGAGTTCTGATTTTTTGAAAGTAGGGAGGAAAAAACAAAAATGGGGAAAAAAAGGACTGATTCCTTTAGGGGTTAATGAGACTCCTTTGCTGACATGTTAATTAGAGGGGGGGGGGGGGGGGGACAGGTAAAATACACGTCACCAATACACACTATGGTACTATATTACTCTGGTTACATTATGTATGCTGTCGTACAAGCATGAAATTTGGCAGGACCATTCTTTAGGTCCTAAATAGGAAAAGTAAAGGGGTCACAACTTGATTATTCAATGCTAATTACAACAGTAGGTGCACCCCAATGAAATATAACGTCCCAGTGTCGTACAAGCGTGAAATTTGGTGTGATCATTCTTTAGGTCCTAAGTGAGGAGAGTGGGAGTGGTGGCACATTCTGTAGAGGGACATCAGTACATGCAGCCTGAGGAGAATCTAACGCTCCTCTATATGTATACAGATTTTATTCCTTGGTTCCTATAAAGTAACCATGACTTTGTAAATTTTTTTGTGTGAACAACACGCAAACACCTGTCCCAAATTAACGTGGGCGTAGCCGGGTATATCAGCTAGTCTATATATATAAGGGCGAAAGCCCTGACTGACTCACTCACTCACCACTAATTCTCTAACTTCCAATGTGCTGTACAAGTGTTTAAATTTGGCACGACCACTCTTTAGGTCCTAAATAATAAAAGTAAACAGGTCACAACTTGATTATACAATGCTAAGTGCAAAAGTAAGTGACTCTCTAGGTTATGTAACTTTCCGATGTCGTACAAGCGTGAAATTTGGCTCAACCATTCTTTAAATCCTAAGTAGGAAAAGTAAATGAGTCCCAACTTGATTATTCAATTCTAAGTGCGAAAGTAAGTGATCCCCTATACAATGTAACTAACAGCATAAATCACAGTGTTACGGAAGGTCTATATAGTAGTTAGTAGGCCCTTCACAGAAATAGACTTAAAATAACAACATTTTATTAAACTTAGTTAAAAACACTGGGCTAATTTTTTAGACCAACAGAAAATGACGACAAGACACAAAAACTAGGGTTATGCTAAATTACTAATCCTCGTGATGAATAAAGTAACCTTAGGATAGACTGTCTTCACTAGGTATTATGGTAGTACCTCAAGCAATAGGACACTAATTCAAGAATGGTCCAGGGGCAGATGGGTTTTGACCTCTAGAGGATATATTATTAGATATGTCCTATGTATGCGTTATCTCATATGTGCAGTGTAGGAGAAAGTCGGACTGTTTTATAGAGATCCTAGTAGTCTCATAATATAGGTCACTTTATCAGTCCGTTACTGCGGAAGCAATAACCCTAGTGAATAAAAAGGGATATGACCAGGATGCAATTCTCCTCACGTCAGAGTGATGGATGCATGCCTGGTAGAATGTTAAATTTAAGGCTAATAGATCTACTTCGAGAAGAGTTTCAAGCCGATTCTGAGGTTTATAAGACCACTACTCTGATATGGTAGGCCATCAATCAACTGATGAATAGTTCCTCAGGAGCTATTTGCCAGATAGGCCAAGACATATAATGTGTAGTGCTTAGAGCTTGAAGAATCACTACAATTGGTAGTTCTTGTCATATATTGCTCATGTAGGTGAGGGAACCGGCGTTTAGAGGTGAAATGAGAGGATTGAAGATGAACCCCTATATTGCCGTGTGGACCAGACCACCTATACTAGGCTACTAATGAGCTATAGTGCACAACTACAGGGTGGATAGCCACGATTGCTTTAGATGAGGAGCAAAAGAAGTACATCCCTGCTTGTTGGGCAAAAAGATAGCCCACTATTGCAGAAATATTCAGAGAGGGGAGGATTAGCAATTTAGCATAACCCTAGTTTTTGTGTCTTGTCGTCATTTTCTGTTTGTCTACAAAATTAGCCCCGTGTTTTTAACTAAGTTTAATAAAATGTTGTTATTTTAAGTCTATTTCTGTGAAGTAACTAACAACAAACATCTAAACTGCACAAACATGCAGTTTGGCATGACCATTTTTAACGTCCTAAAACTGTGAAAATCTATGATACATGAGAGTCTTTTTCTCAAAAACCATGAACCCTAGGGAAATGATGTGTATACTGAGGAGAATCTCCCTCACCTGTATGTGTATATACTGAGGAGAATCTACCTCACCTCTATGTGTATATACTGAAAAGAATCCTACTAAACCTCTCTGTGTATATACTGAGGAGAATCTACCTCACCTCTATGTGTATATACTGAGGAGAATGTACCTCACCTCTATGTGTATATACTGAGGAGAATGTACCTCACCTCTATGTGTATATACTGAGGAGAATCTACCTCACCTCTATGAGTATATATACTGAGGAGAATCTACCTCACCTCTATGTGTATATACTGAGGAGAATCTACCTCACCTCTATGTGTATATACTGAGGAGAATCTACCTCACCTCTATGTGTATATACTGAGAGGAATCTACCTCACCTCTATGTGTATATACTGAGGAGAATGTACCTCACCTCTATGTGTATATACTGAGGAGAATCTACCTCACCTCTATGAGTATATATACTGAGGAGAATCTACCTCACCTCTATGTGTATATACTGAGGAGAATCTACCTCACCTCTATGTGTATATACTGAGGAGAATCTACCTCACCTCTATGTGTATATACTGAGGAGAATCTACCTCACCTCTATGTGTATATACTGAGAGGAATCTACCTCACCTCTCTGTGTATATACTGAGGAGAATCTACCTCACCTCTATGTGTATATACTGAGCAGAATCTACCTCACCTCTACGTGTATATACTGAGGAGAATCTACCTCACCTCTACGTGTATATACAGAGGAGAATGTACCTCCCCTATAGGTGTATATACTGAGGAGAATCTACCTCTGCTCTAGGTGTATATACTGAGGAGAATCTACCTCACCTATAAGTGTACATATACTGAGGAGAATCTACCTCACCTCTATGTGTATATACTGAGGAGAATCTACCTCACCTCTCTGTGTATATACTGAGGAGAATCTACCTCACCTCTCTGTGTATATACTGAGGAGAATCTACCTCACCTCTCTGTGTATATACTGAGGAGAATCTACCTCACCTCTCTGTGTATATACTGAGGAGAATCTACCTCACCTCTCTGTGTATGTACTGAGGAGAATCTACCTCCCCTATAGGTGTATATACTGAGGAGAATCTACCTCCGCTCTAGGTGTATATACTGAGGAGAATCTACCTCACCTCTGTGTGTATATACTGAGGAGAATCTACCTCCGCTCTAGGTGTATATACTGAGGAGAATCTACCTCACCTCTGTGTGTATATACTGAGGAGAATCTACCTCCCCTATAGGTGTATATACTGAGGAGAATCTACCTCCGCTCTAGGTGTATATACTGAGGAGAATCTACCTCACCTCTGTGTGTATATACTGAGGAGAATCTACCTCCACTCTGTGTGTATATACTGAGGAGAATCTACCTCACCTCTATGTCTGTATACTGAAGAGAATCTCCCTCACCTCTATGTGTATATACTGAGAAGAATCTAATCACCTCTGTGTGTATATACTGAGGAGAATCTACCTCACCTCTATGTGTATATACTGAGAAGAATCTAATCACCTCTATGTGTATATACTGAGGAGACTCTACCTCACCTCTATGTGTATATACTGAGAAGAATCTAATCACCTCTATGTGTATATACGGAGAAGAATCTACCTCATCTCTATGTGTATATACTGAGAAGAATCTACCGCACCTCTATCTGTATATACTGAGGGCAATCTACCTCACCTCTATGCGTATATACTGAGGAGAATCTACCTCACCTCTATGTGTATATACTGAGAAGAATCTACCTCATCTCTTTGTGTATATACTGAGAAGAATCTACCTCACCTCTATGTGTATATACTGAGAAGAATCTACCTCATCTCTTTGTGTATATACTGAGGAGAATCTACCTCACCTCTATGTGTATATACTGAGGAGAATCTACCTCACCTTTATGTGTATGTACTGAGAAGAATCTACCTCACCTCTATGTGTATATACTGAGGAGAATGTACCTCACGTCTATGTGTATATACTGAGGAGAATCTACCTCACCTCTATGTGTATATACTGAGGAGAATCTACCTCACCTCTATGTGTATATACTGAGGAGAATCTACCTCACCTCTATGTGTATATACTGAGGAGACTCTACCTCACCTCTATGTGTATATACTGAGGAGACGCTACCTCACCTCTATGTGTATATACTGAGAAGAATCTAATCACCTCTATGTGTATATACTGAGAAGAATCTACCTCATCTCTATGTGTATATACTGAGAAGAATCTACCGCACCTCTATCTGTATATACTGAGGGCAATCTACCACACCTCTATGCGTATATACTGAGGAGAATCTACCTCACCTCTATGTGTATATACTGAGAAGAATCTACCTCATCTCAATGTGTATATACTGAGGAGAATCTACCTCACCTCTATGTGTATATACTGAGGAGAATCTACCTCACCTCTATGTGTATATACTGAGGAGAATCTACCTCACCTCTATGTGTATATACTGAGGAGAATCTACCTCACCTCTATGTGTATATACTGAGGAGAATCTACCTCACCTCTATGTGTATATACTGAGGAGAATCCACCTCAGCTCTCTGTGTATATACTGAGGAGAATCTACCTCAGCTCTATGTGTATATACTGAGGAGAATCTACCTCACCTCTATGTATATATACTGAGGAGAATCTACCTCCCCTCTATGTGTATATACTGAGGACAATCTTCCTCCCCTCTATGTGTATATACTGAGGAGAATCTACCTCACCTCTATGTGTATATACTGAGGAGAATCTACCTCACCTCTATGTGTATATACTGAGGAGAATCTACCTCACCTCTATGTGTATATACTGAGGAGAATGTACCTCACCTCTATGTGTATATACTGAGGAGAATGTACCTCACCTCTATGTGTATATACTGAGGAGAATCTACCTCACCTCTATGTGTATATACTGAGGAGAATCTACCTCACCTCTATGTGTATATACTGAGGAGAATCTACCTCACCTCAATGTGTATATACTGAGGAGAATCTACCTCACCTCAATGTGTATATACTGAGGAGAATCTACCTCACCTCTATGTGTATATACTGAGGAGAATCTACCTCACCTCTATGTGTATATACTGAGGAGAATGTACCTCACGTCTATGTGTATAAACTAAGTGGAATTTACCTCACCTCTATGTGTATATACAGAGGAGAATGTACCTGACCTCTATGTGTATATACTGAGGAGAATGTACCTGACCTCTATGTGTATATACTGAGGAGAATGTACCTGACCTCTATGTGTATATACTGAGGAGAATCTACCTGACCTCTATGTGTATATACTGAGGAGAATCTACCTCACCTCTATGTGTATATACTGAGGAGATTCTACCTCACCTCTATGTGTATATACTGAGGAGAATCCACCTCAGCTCTATGTGTATATACTGAGGAGAATCTACCTCAGCTCTATGTGTATATAATGAGGAGAATCTACCTCACCTCTATTTGTATATACTGAGGAGAATCTACCTCCCCTCTATGTGTATATACTGAGGAGAATCTACCTCACCTCTATGTGTATATACTGAGGAGAATCTACCTCACCTCTATGTGTATATACTGAGGAGAATCTACCTCACCTCTATGTGTATATACTGAGGAGAATCTACCTCACCTCTATGTGTATATACTGAGGAGAATCTACCTCACCTCTATGTGTATATACTGAGGAGAATCTACCTCACCTCTATGTGTATATACTGAGGAAAATCTACCTCACCTCTCTGTGTATATACTCAGGAAAATCTACCTCACCTCTATGTGTATATACTGAGGAGAATCTACCTCCCCTCTATGTGTATATACTGAGGAGAATCTACCTCCCCTCTATGTGTATATACTGAGGAGAATCTACCTCACCTCTATGTGTATATACTGAGGAGAATCTACCTCCCCTCTATGTGTGTATATACTGAGGAGAATCTACCTCAGCTCTATGTGTATATACTGAGGAGAATCTACCTCACCTCTATGTGTATATACTGAGGAGAATCTACCTGCCCTCTATGTGTATATACTGAGGAGAATCTACCTCACCTCTATGTGTATATACTGAGGAGAATCTACCTCATCTGTATGTGTATATACTGAGGAGAATCTACCTCATCTGTATGTGTATATACTGAGGAGAATCTACCTCACCTCTATGTGTATATACTGAGAAGAATCTACCTCACCTCTCTGTGTATATACTGAGGAGAATCTGCCTCACCTCTATGTGTATATACTGAGGAGAATCTACCTCACCTCTATGTGTATATACTGAGGAGAATCTACCTCATCTGTATGTGTATATACTGAGGAGAATCTACCTCACCTCTATGTGTATATACTGAGGAGAATCTACCTCACCTCTATGTGTATATACTGAGGAGAATCTACCTCACTTCTACAGTATGTGTATATACTGAGGGGAATATACAGTAACTGACCTCTAGGTATATACTGAAAGGCTGCAAAAGTACATAAGTAAGCAGCCATGGATTGCAGAGATGGAGAATGCCTTTATGACCAAGAAGGGTCTGCAACCGCCAGTCTGGGGTTAAATTGTGAACCACAGGTAAACACCTGTACTAAAATAACTTGGGCGAAGCCGGCTGCATCAGCTAGTTAGGGGCACTACTGGCACTATGAATGGGGCACTCAGAATGCACTTACTGAGGGGGGCTCTACCGACTGCATGTATGAGGGCATTCTGCCAACACTATGATGGGGCACTTAGAACGCCCTTACTGACGGGGGGGGGGGGGGGGGTCTATTGACTGTATGTATGAGGGCATTCTGCCGACACTATGATGGGGCACTCAGAAGGCCCTCACTGACGGGGGCTCCACTGACACTATAAATATGGGCATTTAGTACTGATACTAAATATGGGCATTGTACTGACACTATTATTAGGTCACTCAGATGATGCTATAAGTGAGGCACTGAAGTGACATTATAATTGGGGGCATTCCGGTGACACTATGAATTAGGCTACTTTGCTAACATACTGTAAGGAGAGGCGCTCTGCTACACTATATGGAGCGCTCATATGACATTGTTACAGAGGGATCGCTACAGCTGTGTGATCACACTAAATCAGCACATTCCCACTCACTGGCAGGAAGCGGTCCACTGATGTGCAGATGTAGAATGCCCTGGCAGCGCCGCACGTTACAAGTAGAGCTCCGCGCCTTTCATGTTGCTTCACATCTTCATAGAAATTATACAAAAGCCGCAGTAAATAAACAAAGCGCTGCAAACAAGAGAACAGCGCAATGTGTACACATTACAGGGGATAACCCCATGACAGCGCAGACCGCATGCTCCGCATCATCTATCTATCTATCTCATATCTACTTCATATCTATCTATATCTCACATCTATATATCTAATATCTATCACATATCTTTCTCATATCTATCTATCTATCTATGTCTCTATCTCATATCTATCTATCACATATCTTTCTCATATCTATCTATCTCATATCTATCTATCTATCTATCTATCTCATATCTATTTCCTATCTATCTCATATCTATCTATCTATCTATCTCATATCTATCTATCTATCTCCTATCTCATATCTATCTATCTACTTCATAGCTATCTATCGATCTCATTTCTATCTATCTGTCTATTTATCTATCCATCTCATAACTATTCATCTCATATCTATCTATCTCATATCTATCTATCTCATATCTATCTATCTCATATCTATCTATCTCATATCTATCTATCTCATATCTATCTATCTCATATCTATCTATCTATCTATCTCATATCTATCTATCTCATATCTATCTATCTATCTATCTATCTCATATCTATCTATCTCATATCTATCTATCTATCTATCTATCTATCTATCCCATATCTATCTATCTCCTATCTATCTTATATCTATCTCATATCTATCTATCTATCTATCTATCTATCTATCTATCTATCTATCTATCTATCTATCTATCTATCTATCCATGTATCTCATATCTATCTACTTCATATCTATCTATCTCATATCTATTTACCTCTCATCTATCTCTCTATCTCTCTGTAATGGCCCAGCATATCATCCTGGTCCCCACCATAAATGTCATACATGTTTGTCCTATGTAGATACGCTGTGCAAAGCTTGTCTTGTCACATGCAGTGTGGGTGTTGCTCAGCTGCAGCGCTTGAGAGGTTAAATTTAATAAAATCACTGCCTGCATGTAAATGTATCAGTCTGTCATGTCATGCGGTACAAGTGAAGTTATAAATGTGAGTGCCTGAGAGCAGGAAGAGGTCTTCCTTCTTGTCTACCTCAGAGAGTGCTACCGGTAGCGCAGAGCCCCATGAAAGCGCCTTTAGGTGAAGATGGATGAAGAGGAGCAACATGCCGTAGTGTTTGGAGTGTGGATGTGAAGGAGTGAGTCCCATCATCAGAGAGAGACGTAAAAAAAGTTCTTAACCAGGTACCCGTTCACACTACAGGCTTTTCCTGTGTGGCCTTCCATAGTTAGGATCACCGCACAGAGGTACTTTTTTGTGTCACACCCACGCATCTGCCGTGCGGGGTTATTATTGACTAAGTCTGCCTGTTAATAATTGTTGCAAGAGAGTCTGCGGAGTGACCCCTACCCGCCTTCCTCCTCTGGAGTGCTCCCAATCCAGGACTGGTGATATACAGATAACGTTGACTGTATTCATCCTGTGTATCCTCCCTACTTCTGAGCTATAGCCTGCTAACTTGTTACCGTTAATTGTACCTGCATTACCTGTTGTAAAAGTTATACCGGGTCCTAACCGTTCCTGGGGACCTGAGGTACTATACACAAGTCTCTGTGTCTACGCAGCATATCGGAGTGTGGGAACGGTGACGTCACGAGTGATCAGTACTACTACTCCCCCCATCCCATTTATTGGCATTACCCATCATAGGGGTGTTGAAGCAGGCCTGTGATCCTACTCTGGCCTTGGCTGCGTGTCATCCCTCTGGGACCAGAGCCTGGTAAGTGCCGTTGTGACGAGCCAGCGCTTATCCCTCCCAGCTCATATCTATCTAATATCTGTCTATCTCATATCTATCTACCTCTATCTATCATCAGATGCTCATGCTGCTGTACTGTTATTCCCTCCCGCTTTACACTGCAGCTCTGCTCTCTTAGGACACACTATTTATTAGATCTCTTTCACACAAGCATATTTTTTCACACAACGTGCAATCGGGTGAAAAAATATGCGGCGTGACCTTCCTTGGTGCGCATGTGAGCATAGCAAGAGCCCATTTAAATTAATGGGCGTGTGTAAATGTGACAACATATGCAGAAAACCTGCATATTCACTGCACATATACAACAAACACGTAGACACAAATACATGCCTGATTGGGCGAAAAATGTGGGCATTAGGGATCCTGCAGACGAGAGTAGCTGCAAAAAAGCTCTTGCTGCTGCGCAACATATTTAAGCAGTGAAGGATTCTTTCTTGTGGGCGTGCCTGTGCAAATACGGTGCAGATTTATGCAGGCACACTCATTGACTTGGTTGGGGGATTTCACCCCCATCCTGATTTAAATTGCTATTAAGCCAAATTCGGTACCAGTGTTTGTGCGTTTGCGCAGTGTTTTGCACATACCAGCGCGATCATATGCGCACATTTGCTCACCCCCATAAATTCCTATGGGGACCTTTGGTGCACAAATATGCACAAAAATAAAGCAGGTCGTGCAAAAGCGAACAGTAAGAAGGAGCCCATTGAACCCAGCACTAGAACTAAGCTTACAACATAAATACAATACCAGAACCAACACAGCACAAAGCAACCTCAGGACAAATACAATACCAGAACCAAGCTCAGTGCATAAATACAGTATCAGAACTAAGCGAATTGCTGACAACGGTGCCGTAGAGCATCAGAAGAGAAGGGGCAGAGCCAGGAGAAGGATGGTGCATGCAGCTCCACAAGATGCACCGCTCGGAGGAAAATAATTTGGCCAGACAGACCTAAAGGGGATGTTCATTCCCTACCTACATCTGCCTGGATGCTTTCCTACAAGCTGGTGGCCGGTGCCCTGTGCGACCATATGGGATGGCCATGAAGTGAATGGACAGGATGAACTTCACCCCTCTGACCTCATTATTTCCTCCGAGATAGGCAGTGCCAACTGTGCTTGGCAGCCACTTAGTCACCCTTGCCAAACCATAAGGGCATGTTTGTAGGAGAGTCTCTTTGAGTCTGCTTAGACAAGATGTAACTCCAGATTGGTGCAAGATAAGAGAAGCTAAATATTTACCAAGTAACTCAAATTCCCATATAAAAGGAGGCTTATAAGTGGAGTTCCCCTTTAAAAATTTTCCTGACACGTGTCGGACATGAGGGGCTCAGCCAGATATACGCCCCCATAAGGCTTAATGCATGGCCTGTTCTTTCTCCTGAACTCTGGACTCTCTCTGCTCACTAACCTCGGTCGGATGTTATAAGCCACCTGTGAGTTATTACGTCCAGCAGGGGGTTGTGCGCCTCATGTGTTCTGGACGACGACCATGTCGTTTTTGGCCATTAATGACCACATGTGCTGATGGTTGGAACATTTCCCAATCTCCACAGGAGAACAATTGAGGTTCTGTAATGTTGGGATTTGCGCGGCTGCACAGCGAAGTCCTTGACACAAGAATGCGGTTACTATGGATTTATTAATCCTCATTAACGTCATATAGATCGGAATGCGCCAGATACGATGGATATTATGCGTAGCTACATGACGGCAGCGCGGTGACCCGTATTGTGACTGTATCAATGCGCAGTGAGATCATATAAAGGAACGTGTACAATTCCTCATGATTAATGGGGGATCTGGCACAGTATGGGCATGGGGTCCTTCCTACAGCGAAGGGTTAGTCGTAGACCCATCCACCAGCCGAAGGGGGGTAAATCAGGGTATCTAACAGGAGTACTACTTCAAGATGTATTTATGGGCATAATGATGGTCCATCACTGCACTGCAATGCAATTGTTTACTACTGGTGAAAAGATACTGCTTAACCACTGGACCACCAGGGCTCAGTAGGATGTTATTCCTACTGCACCATACACAAAAATGTGGCACTGTATTTAAACCCTGGTGATCTGGTGGTAAGCTGTGTCACATTTTTTGTGTGCAGTCAAGTCAGAATAACAGCATCTGAATCCTGGTGGTCCTGTGGTTAAACAATGTTTAATCCTTTCTGGATTAACAGTATCTGACCCTGGCAGTTCAGTGGATAAGAATGACAAAAATATCTGTGCTAACAGTATCTGAGCCCTGGTGGTCCAGGAGTTAAACAGCGTCACATGCCAATCAAAATAACAGTACCTGAGAACTGGTGGGCCAGCAGTTAGATCATATATCTCATATTGTGCAATCCAGTGGAAATAACAATATCTGAGCCCTAATGATCCAACTGAAAATTGTTGTTTCCACTGAATCATAGGTTTATGATTTTTTTATACGTTTAACCACTATACCACCAGGGATCAGATGCTGTTATTCTGACTGGACTACAAGACATGTCACACTGGTAATAACCACTGGACCACCAGAGTTCAGCTGCTGTTATTCTCACTGGACAAAAAGCAATGTAACATTGTTTAATCCCTAGACCACCATGACTTAAGCTGTGTCAATCTTACAGAAGTACAAAGCATTTGATATTGTTTGACCAATAGATCACCAGGGATCATATAATGTTATTCCCAGTGAACCACAAATAATTAAATGCTGTTTAACCACAGGACCGCCAGGATCCAAATAGTGTTATTCCAAATGGGCTACAAAGGATGCAACATTGTTTAACTACTGGACCACCAGGGCTTAAATATTGTTTTTCTCACAGGTTGACAAGGTAGGTGACATTGTTCAACCCCCGAACCACCAAGGCTCAAATACGGTTATTCTCAGTGGACCACAAGGAATTAAACAAAGGACTTCTACCACTCAAATAGTGTTATTCCAACTGGACTACAAAGGGTAGGTTTAACTGCTGGCCACCATGGATCAGATGCTGTTATTCTGACTGGACCACAAAAAATGTCACATATTTTATAACCACTGGACCACCAGGGCTCAGGTGCTGTTATTCTGACTGGACCACAAAAAATGTCACATATTTTATAACCACTGGACCACCAGGGCTCAGGTGCTGTTATTCTGACTGGACCACAAAAAATGTCACATACTTTATAACCACTGGACCACCAGGGCTCAGGTGCTGTTATTCTTACTGGACAAAAGGTGTAACATTGTTAACCCCTAGACCACTAGAATTTAAATACTATTATTCTTACAGGACTACAAAGCATGTGACAATGTTTGACTACTAGCCCAACAGGGCTCAGATGTTATTCCCACTGGACTATAAAAACTTATATACTGTTTAACCACAGGACCACCAGGATTCAAATAGTGTTATTTCAAATGGGCTACAAAAGGATGCTACATTGTTTAACTACTGGACTACCAAGGTTTATTGTATTTCTCACAGGATGGCAAAGCATGTGACACTGTTTAATCCCCGAACCACTATGGCTCAGTTATTGTTAATTTAATAGGGCTACAAAGCATGTGACATTGTTTAACCACTAGACCACCAAGGCTCAAATAATGTTATTCTCACTGGACCGCAAGGGATTAAACACAGGACCACCAGGACTCAAATATTGTTATTCCAACTGGACTACAAAGGATGGGACATGGTTTAACCACTGACCACCAGGGCTCAGCTCAGGGTAACGCCAGAGGGCTGTCTGTCTTAAGTGATAAGTCATTCCAGCTCTTGGCTACATCATGCAGCAGTATAGGAGCATAAGGACTGGGACTGATCCCACTGCATCTGGACATAGCAAGGAAGATGAAGAGTGTTTCCTGCGTCCTCCTGTTTGTTCCTCAGCAGCTATTTTATGGCAGTCTGTCTCTGCAGCTCCATAGACAGAATACAGGCTGCCACAAATTTAAAGGGGAATGAAATAAGATATTGAAAGACATAAGAATTTCCAGCCTAGTGGTGGGAGCGCTAATGAGAGTTCATTCGGCACTGTCTCTTTAAGCAGGTCAACCAACGCTGTAAATAAGGCTGGGTCAACACGGGACGGATTCCGTGCGGCAAATCCACCCACGGCTCCTAATCCCGGGATTAGCCAGCCAGGTGGATGAGATTTTGCAAAAATCTCATCCACATGGGGCGGCCAATCCGCCGCGCTGAGCTGGCGCTGCGAGGCAGAATTGACAGCCGCAGCATGTCAATTCTTTTTTTTTTCAGTTGCGGCCTCACTGCGCTCTATGGGGAGAGAAAGCCGCAACGGAATGCCAGCAAGCGAACCTGCTGTGTGTTTTGAAGCAGCGCTTATCCCGCGGAAATTTTGCGGGTTTTTTTGTGATTTACGTGGGATTTCCGTCCCGTGGGAACTCAGCCTAAACATCCAGCTGTAAAAAAGGAGCAGCAAGAAACCAAGAACATCAATCAATCTGCTCCACCCGCTTTTGGCCACTTATTTAGTGAAGGCGGAGCCTCTTCCTTTCTGTGATTTGTGGCGTTTACAGTCTTAATATTTATCAAAGGCAACAATGTATCACCGGCAGTGCCATAAACGCTGAGCCCCTGCTGGGTGAGTGTGGTATTACATAGCAGCTGTCTCTATCAGGCTTGTTTGCTTAGCAAGCTGTGGTGTTTTGGGTGCGTATCATGTATTGTATACGTTTTCTCACAGGGAGAAAAAAGATAATTTTCATCATAGTTTTTTGTACAGCGTTAATCTCGCAGCATAAATAACATGATACATTTTTCGGTGGGTTGGTACAATTACAGCAATACCAAAATTATAAAGTCCCATAACTTTTTCATTTTCCCATGGATGGGGCTCTGTGATGGCTCGTTCTTTGCATCAGGAGCTGCATGTGTTATTGTATCATTTATGGGTATATATGGCTTTTTAAAATCATTTTTATTGCATTTTTTTAGGAGGCAAAATGAACAAAAAAAGCACTTTGGCTCTGTTTTTTTTTGCTCTCTTGAATACCATTTGCGGTGCAGGATAAAAAGTGTGTTCAATTCATTGTATGTGTTTTTACAGATTCAACAATACCAAACATGTGGGTTTAATGTCTTTAACATTTTTTTTAAACTAAGAGGGAAAATTTGGAAAATGTTTTTTTCATGAATCTGTGATGCCATGTTTTCTCTGATAATACACTGCAGTACTTCTGTACTGCAATGCATTATCGCTAATCATATCAATCACAGGCCATGACAGGCATACGGGTACCATGGCGACCCATCGGCCTTCCGTGATTACATGATAGAGGCTGATGACGTTACAGAGGATGTGTTTCTGCGTCTTTTTTATGCTCCTATAGACTTTCATGGGTAGTTCTTGTTTGTGAATATGGACCAAAATAAGGATTTTTTAAAATACATAAAACACGTAATCTGAATACACAAATTTACTTCGAATTCAGTGCTTATTCACATGACCGTATTTACGCAGGTATTTAGTAGCGTAAAAAAAGCCCAAAAATCGTGACCATGCGACTCATTGGATTCCAATGTATTCATTCAGAAGAACGGTTTTTGGCCACTTTAAAAAAATCACGCCGTGAAAAATGGCACATATGCGACTGTTTTCGGTTGCTGATTTTATACGCAGCGTGAAAAGATTAGGTCTTGCGCTATCCTTTGCCGAAATATGCAGGAAGCTCCCATAGACTTCAATGGAAATTGAAAAAAAGGGAGGGAATTATTGCTCATTCAGGAGGCCTCAGTCTGACCGTACGCAGACAGAGATACAGCAGTGTGAATGGGCCCCTCCGGTATGTGCACAGTATACTCCAACAAACGCTTTGAAATACGCTGACAATACGGATGTCATTGATTTGTATGGGGAAGCTGTGCTGACAACAACGTGCTTCTTCCTGATGTGCAGTTAAAAGACGCATCGCAGAAAGAGAAGTGACGTTTTCCATATCGGTTTTTGCCATTGAAAAGCAAGAGAACTTCAAAATGCGCATCGAATGCAAAAAACGCGCCGAAAGAAAGAGGGTGTTATGTAAGCATGTCCTTAGCGCTCACTCAGACGGACGGACGTCTCCTGTGTATTAGGGCTCACTCAGACGGACGGACGTCTCCTGTGTATTAGGGCTCACTCGGACGGACGGACGTCTCCTGTGTATTAGGGCTCACTCGGACGGACGGACGTCTCCTGTGTATTAGGGCTCACTCAGATGGACGGACGTCTCCTGTGTATTAGGGCTCACTCAGACGGACGGACGTCTCCTGTGTATTAGGGCTCACTCGGACGGACGGACGTCTCCTGTGTATTAGGGCTCACTCGGACGGACGGACGTCTCCTGTGTATTAGGGCTCACTCGGACGGACGGACGTCTCCTGTGTATTAGGGCTCACTCGGACGGACGGACGTCTCCTGTGTATTAGGGCTCACTCAGATGGACGGACGTCTCCTGTGTATTAGGGCTCACTCAGACGGACGGACGTCTCCTGTGTATTAGGGCTCACTCAGATGGACGTCTCCTGTGTATTAGGGCTCACTCAGACGGACGTCTCCTGTGTATTAGGGCTCACTCAGATGGACGGACGTCTCCTGTGTATTAGGGCTCACTCAGACGGACGGACGTCTCCTGTGTATTAGGGCTCACTCAGACGGACGGACGTCTCCTGTGTATTAGGGCTCACTCAGACGGACGGACGTCTCCTGTGTATTAGGGCTCACTTGAACGGACGGACGGACGTCTCCTGTGTATTAGGGCTCACTCGGACGGACGTATGTCTCCTGTGTATTAGGGCTCAATCAGATGGACGGACATCTCCTGTGTATTAGGGCTCACTCGGACAGACGTATGTCTCCTGTGTATTAGGGCTCACTCGGACGGACGTATGTCTCCTGTGTATTAGGGCTCACTTGAACGGACGGACGGACGTCTCCTGTGTATTAGGGCTCACTCAGACGGACGGACGTCTCCTGTGTATTAGGGCTCACTCAGACGGACGGACGTCTCCTGTGTATTAGGGCTCACTCAGACGGACGGACGTCTCCTGTGTATTAGGGCTCACTCAGACGGACGGACGTCTCCTGTGTATTAGGGCTCACTCAGACGGACGGACGTCTCCTGTGTATTAGGGCTCAATCAGACGGACGGACGTCTCCTGTGTATTAGGGCTCACTCGGACGGACGTATGTCTCCTGTGTATTAGGGCTCAATCAGATGGACGGACATCTCCTGTGTATTAGGGCTCACTCGGACAGACGTATGTCTCCTGTGTATTAGGGCTCACTCGGACGGACGTATGTCTCCTGTGTATTAGGGCTCACTTGAACGGACGGACGGACGTCTCCTGTGTATTAGGGCTCACTCGGACGGACGGACCTCTCCTGTGTATTGGGGCTCACTCGGATGGACGTACGTCTCCTGTGTATTAGGGCTCACTCGGACAGACGTATGTCTCCTGTGTATTAGGGCTCACTCGGACGGACGGACGTCTCCTGTGTATTAGGGCTCACTCACAAATGTTGACCACCTGCATGTGCAAAAAGCAAAGTAAAGAACACCATTGTGCGCGCAAATACGCAATGCCCGATGCGTCAAATGTGGTGTAAATGCTTGCGCAAATATTTATATGCTTGCGTGACTCAGGCCTTTCCCCATCCCTTCTGCTTTACCCTTCCACTGTGTGCAGGTTCTCAGAATAGCTGCGATACCTTACTTGTATCCCCCCCCCCCATATCCTTAATGAGTAAATAAAGAATATGTACAAAAAAAGAAAAGCAGAGAGAACAGAGTAACAGATCAATGAGGTTCAGACTGTAGAGGGTGCAGAGGAGCTGGATACACAAAACGGTAGCAGATCTTTAATCGACTATTTGCAGAGTTGCTTTGTTTTCATCTACCCAAGTATATTTTGATACAAAGTATAAACGCCTTCTACGTGCGCAAATTCTGGTTAACTTTACAAAGTACAAAACCAGTGACCGATGTGAACTCCGATTGACGTGTCCGGCTTGATTGTATTGTACTCTCCTAAATGAGTATAGTGTTTAGTCTTTTGGCTCAGCACAACACATTACACAACCTCTGACTCACTAAGCAGAGCGAACGGGTCGGTTCTCAGGAAAGGTAGATACCCATTCATGTGTTCAATATTGCAATGTCCTGTATGAGATGTCACTCAGGACTTTTCTGATAAATTTGTCTGGTTAGTCTTCATGCTTGTATGCTTTTCCTGAATAGAGTATTTTTTTCTAACCTGACTTATAATACTGTCCCCTATGTCCAAGAATATAACTACTATAATACTGTCCCCTATGTCCAAGAATATAACTACTATAATACTGTCCCCTATGTCCAAGAATATAACTACTATAATACTGTCCCCTATGTACAAGAATATAATTACTATAATACTGCCCCCTATGTACAAGAATATAACTACTATAATACTGCTCCCTATGTACAAGAATATAACTACTATAATACTGCTCCCTATGTACAAGAATATAACTACTATAATACTGCTCCCTATGTACAAGAATATAACTACTATAATACTGCCCCCTATGTACAAGAATATAACTACTATAATACTGCCCCCTATGTACAAGAATATAACTACTAAAATACTGTTCCTATGTACAAGAATATAACTACTAAAATACTGCTCCTATGTACAAGAATATAACTACTATAATACTGCCTCCTATGTACAAGAATATAACTACTATAATACTGCCCCCTATGTACAAGAATATAACTACTATAATACTGCCCCCTATGTACAAGAATATAACTACTATAATACTGCCTCCTATGTACAAGGATATAACTACTATAATACTGTCCCCTACGTACAAGAATATAACTACTGTAATACTGCCCCCTATGTACAAGAATATAACCACTATAATACTGCCTCCTATGTACAAGAATATAACTACTATAATACTGCTCCCTATGTACAAGAATATAACTACTATAATACTGCTCCCTATGTACAAGAATATAACTAGTATAAGACTGCCTCTATGTACAAGAATATAACTACTATAATACTGTCCCGTATGTACAAGAATATAACTACTATAATACTGCTCCCTATGTACAAGAATATAACTAGTATAATACTGCCCTGTATGTACAAGAATATAACTACTATAATACTGCTCCTATGTACAAGAATACAACTACTATAATACTGCCCCCTATGTACAAGAATATAACTACTATAATACTGCCCCCTATGTACAAGAATATAACTACTATAATACTGCCTCCTATGTACAAGAATATAACTACTATAATACTTCCCTCTATGTACAAGAATATAACTACTATAATACTGCCCCCTATGTACAAGAATATAACTACTATAATACTGCCCCCTATGTACAAGAATATAACTACTATAATACTGCTCCGTATGTACAAGAATATAACTACTATAATACTGCTCCTATGTACAAGAATATAACTACTATAATACTGCCCCCTATGTACAAGAATATAACTACTATAACACTGCCCCCTATGTACAAGAATATAACTACTATAATACTGCCCCCTATGTACAAGAATATAACTACTATAACACTGCCCCCTATGTACAAGAATATAACTACTATAATACTGCCCCCTATGTACAAGAATATAACTACTATAATACTGCCCCCTATGTACAAGAATATAACTACTATAATACTGCCCCCTATGTACAAGAATATAACTACTATAATACTGCCCCCTATGTACAAGAATATAACTACTATAATACTGCCCCCTATATACAAGAATATAACTACTATAATACTGCCCCCTATGTACAAGAATATAACTACTATAATACTGCTCCTATGTACAAGAATATAACTACTATAATACTGTCCCGTATGTACAAGAATATAACTAGTATAATACTGCCCTGTATGTACAAGAATATAACTACTATAATACTGCTCCTATGTACAAGAATACAACTACTATAATACTGCCCCCTATGTACAAGAATATAACTACTATAATACTGCCCCCTATGTACAAGAATATAACTACTATAATACTGCCTCCTATGTACAAGAATATAACTACTATAATACTGCCTCCTATGTACAAGAATATAACTACTATAATACTGCCCCCTATGTACAAGAATATAACTACTATAATACTGCCACCTATGTACAAGAATATAACTACTATAATACTGCCTCCTATGTACAAGAATATAACTACTATAATACTTCCCTCTATGTACAAGAATATAACTACTATAATACTGCCCCCTATGTACAAGAATATAACTACTATAATACTGCTCCGTATGTACAAGAATATAACTACTATAATACTGCTCCTATGTACAAGAATATAACTACTATAACACTGCCCCCTATGTACAAGAATATAACTACTATAATACTGCCCCCAATAAATTATCACAGCCCTTCCTGAATGTTTCTTCTTCACACCTCTGTTATACTCTCGCAGCTCGCACATAGTATTAGGTTCGGTGCGGCTCGGTTGACTTCTCTTTGGACGTTTCTTCTCCTATGTTCTTGGACGGCGCTGATCTTCCGGTTATGTGAGGGTCGGGGATATGAGCTCATGTATCAGAGAGAAGTCCAAGCTGCTGTTGACACTCACAAGTGTGTTAGGTTTGGCTATTAATAATGAGTGTTTATTACACTTCTTATTACTGATGGACTCAACCTGTAATAACATTAACCCTCGCTATACTGTCCAATCTATGTTTCCATATCAGTCAAACGATAATCTTTAAAGCTGCAGCATCGCTGGGTTGGATCTCACCTGCATTTCTACCTCGTTTTTTTACGCTGTTTTGATACGAGAGAGGTTTAGTTTTTTGGCGCAGGTCGCTGCTATCGCTGTTGTGTCTTCGCTGTGTTTATGTTGCCTTTTTTCCTGCTATTGACTTGGCACCACGAGGAAACTCTCACTTGTGGTTTTCATTGTGATGTGGTTTTGCTCTTTCTTCCCTGAAGACGTGTGACAATGCAACACTGTAATGTCATCAGTTCATACAATCTTAGTTTTACAGCGTCTTAATCAGGGTTTCATACATTTTTGCTTATAAAGTGAAATAAAAAAAATATATATTTTTTTTGTTCAAAGAAATATGGCAAACGGAGGAAAAAGTTCAAAGACTTGAATATAATTTAGTACCGTAACACAGTACTGTAGCATTAAAATAAACCCTGTGGCTGTTTGTTTAGTCTGTGGTTCTCACTCAGTTTCTGATGATAAACACGTTGTATTAACAAAAGCAAATAAAAAATGACCGCATCATATTTTTGCCCTATTTGTTTCAAAATTCAATGGACACACTTAAAGGGGTTGTCCCGCGCCGAAACGGGTTTTTTTTTTTTCAACCCCCCCCCCCCCCCCCCGTTCGGCGCGAGACAACCCCGATGCAGGGGTTAAAAAAGAACACCGGAGAGTGCTTACCTGAATCCCCGCGCTCCGGTGACTTCTTACTTACCTGCTGAAGATGGCCGCCGGGATCTTCACCCTCGGTGGACCGCAGGGCTTCTGTGCGGTCCATTGCCGATTTCAGCCTCCTGATTGGCTGGAATCGGCACGTGACGGGGCGGAGCTACACGGAGCTACACGGAGCCCCATTGAGGAAAGAAGAAGACCCGGACTGCGCAAGCGCGGCTAATTTGGCCATTAGACGGCGAAAATTAGTCGGCTCCATGGAAACGAGGACGCCAGTAACGGAGCAGGTAAGTGAAAAACTTCTTATAACTTCTGTATGGCTCATAATTAATGCACAATGTACATTACAAAGTGCATTAATATGGCCATACAGAAGTGTATAGACCCACTTGCTGCCGCGGGACAACCCCTTTAATTTTTAGGACTCATATAGTACACATATACTAGTGACGCACAAATAGTGGAATAATCAGTTTGTGTGGGTATTGAGCTACCTTCATGAAAATCATCGTGAATTGGGGCAGCCAACTCCATTAAAGCAAATGGGAGTAAAAATCAAGTTCACTAATTTGCCCTCCAGGAGGTTCCTAATGCAATGAGGCCCCCACACTGCATGGTACTGGGCTTTACCCAGAAAGAAACTAGATAGGAAGATGAAACTTTCCATTTCTTCTACATCCTCTCTACTGAGGCCAACACACTTCTTATACATAAGGACGGGTAGATACATGGGAATGCGGCCACATGGAGTATATTCTATGCTTTATACTTTATTGATGCTTCATTCGGTCAGACACACTTCTTACATCGGTATTCCAAGTTCTGTAAGCCTTGCAAAAAGAAGGATTTCGGTTGTGCCTCAAACCAGTCATCCGTAGCAGCCATGGCATCAGAAATGGTGGGAAATGTGGTCCCCTTGAAGTGTTTCTTCAGGTTTGGACAGAGATGACAGTCAGAAGGAGCGAGAACTGGTGAATAAGGTGGGTGGTCAACCAGCTGGCAGCCTAGCTCCACCAGTTTTGCCGCGGTCGCTTATGCAGTGTTAGCGGAGGCGTTGTCTTGCAGGAACAAGATTCCTTTGGACAGCTTGCCATGCCTTTTGGCCTTCAGAGCTGCCTTCAATTGGTCCAAAAGTTCAATGTAATCCCTTGCATTGATGGTGGAACCATTGTAAAGGTCGTCCACTAGCAGCACGCCCTCCTTATCCCAGAACACAGACGCCATCACCTTAGTGGCTGAGGACCACTGGGCCTCCACTCTCTGACTGCTCCTTGGTTTCAGGGTCATACAAATAAATCCAGGTCTCATCCATGGTGACCAGTGGATCCAGGAAGTTCTTATCAGTCCGGAAACGCTGACAAATGGACCGGGAAGTTTTCACTCACATGGTTTTCTGATCTGTTGTCAGTCATTTGGGGACCCACTTTGCAGATGACTTCTTCATGGATGATAACACAAACACGTTCACCAGAAACTCCCATGATGTCGGCTATTCCTGCAGCTGAAGTGGCCGATTCTCCAGTATGAGGTTGTGCACAGCATCGGCGATCTCCGGAACAACAACCTCTCTCAGTCATCCAGGACGTTCCTCATCATTGGGGCTGAAGTGGCCACCCAGTTCTTAACTGTAGGATATGAAGGGCATTGATCCCCTGATGTCTGCCACATATCACCATGAATATCCTTCGCGGACTTTTCTTGCAGAAACAAGACTTTTATCACTCTTCTGCTCTCATTTGCTGCGAATATTGCGTTAGACTCCGCCATTGCGTTTTCATGTGAGGTAACATTCGTAACCATAGAAACACAAAAAGAACACAAAGCCAAAGACTTATCAGCAGCCCCTCGTAATACAGCCATGCATCTGGGGAACACTACCCTTTTGCCAAAAATTGGTCACAATAGTGTACAGTGGTGTTTTTTTGGGGGTGGGGGGGGGGTCACTCGTAGCACAGGGGCGTAGCGGAAAACAAAAGAAAGCCCACATAGGGTCTCCTAGATCAAAAATTGCACCAAGGAGGACAGCAGGTGTGCTGCTTGTTTGAAAAACAACATCATAAATTGTACAATGAATAATTCTGCCAGGTGAAGAGAACGCTCAAGCACAAGCCTTCTCCAAGGAACAGCTGCAGAGCTACCAAAAATATTGATATACAAGACACTAGGTGAGCTGCTTGTTTTAAAAGCAATGTCAAATTCTACCAGGTGAACAGAAGAGCCGAGCACGGACCTGCTCCAAGGAAAAGCTGTAGAGCTGCTGTTTCTTGTGCTTTACTAAATTTTTGTTTTGGGAGTGGGTGAGAAAACATAGGGGAAGCAGGAGGAGAGCAGCAGCAGTTCCACCACAAGCAGCACCTTGGGAGAAGGGTGAGCGCTGTAGCTCCGTATTTCCTTATTGACATATTTTCCATTTGGGGAGAAAGTAGGAGAGGGAAACATGGCGGAAGCAGGAGAAGGAGAGCAGCAGCACCACCAATCCCGACAAGACCCCTATCTCTTACTTTCTTTGTTTCCTTTTTATTTATTTTTTTACTTTGTCATTTTTTCAGTTCACTTTTTATTGCAGCTATCTTTGTAGTTAGCAGAAAACCACCACTTTGTGTAAGACTTGTAAATAAGTTGTAGTGGCTGAACAGGCGACCTTGAACGACATCTAATGCTGCTGACAGGCACTGTGTGTATTTGCTGTTTTCCTCTTAAAAAAAAAAACAAAAACTGTTTTATATTAACCCAAGGCACCACCAACTAAATAAGCTGCAATCCCTGGGAGGCACACTATGTAAGAACAGAAGGCCACACAGTACAAGTTGCATATTTCTGAGCTGTCCCTGTTTGGTGCCGCAGAATTGAATTCTCGAAACCCCACTGCTAGCTATCTAATGTCTGCAAATAATTTATAGGGGCTCGACTGGTGACTCTCATTGATGTTTGAGCCCACAAACAGAGAACTGCAATAATCCCCACACCATAGCATACTTTGTCTGTCTACTTCGGTGCTATATAGAAATATACCCTCCCCCAATGTACAGACCACGTGCTCCCATGTAGTAATTGTGCCATCATTGTGCCTCCATACATTATTAGTTCCCTCCTTGCACTCCCATATAGTAATAGTGTCCCCACTGTGCCTCCATACATTATTAGTTCCCTCCTTGCGCTCTCATATAGTAATTGTGCCCCCATACAGTAATAATGCCCCATTATCCTTTCATACATTATTAGTTTCCTCATTGTGCCTCCATATAGTAATAGCGCCCCCATTATCCTTTCATACATTATTAGTTTCCTCATTGTGCCTCCATATAGTAATAGTGCCATCATTGTGCCCCCATACAGTAATAGTGCCCCCATTATCCTTTCATACATTATTAGTTCCCTCCTTGCACTCCCATATAGTAATAGTGTCCCCACTGTGCCTCCATACATTATTAGTTGCCTCCTTGCGCTCTCATATAGTAATAGTGCCATCATTGTGCCCCCATACAGTAATAATGCCCCATTATCCTTTCATACATTATTAGTTTCCTCATTGTGCCTCCATATAGTAATAGCGCCCTATTGTGGCTCCATACAGTTTTCATTCCCTCACTTGTATTTCTAAACAATAATAGCGCCCCCATTGTGACACCATACAGTATTAGTTTTCTCTTTTTGCCTCTATACAGTGATAGTGCTCCATTGTGACTACATTCAGTATTTGTTCCCTCCTAGTGCATCCATGCCATAATAGTTCCCCTATTATGACTTCACACTGTATTAGTTTCCTCTTTTTGTCCCCATATAGTAATATTATCCCCCAATGTAACAGTTTTAGTTCACTACTTAAGCCCCCATTCACTAATAGTGCCCTCATAGTGACTCCACACTGTATTAGTTTCTTCCTCGTTCCCCCATACAGTAATAGTACACTCATTGTGACTCCATACAGTATTAGTTCCCTCCTCGTGCCCCCATACAGTAATAGTACTCTCATTGTGACTCCATACAGTATTAGTTCCCCCCTTGTACCTCATATAGTAATAGCATTCTCATTGTGACTCCATACAGTATTAGATCCCCCCTTGTACCCCATATAGTGATAGCACTCTCATTGTGACTCTATACAGTATTAGTTCCCTCTTTGTGCCCCCATATAGTAATAGTGCCCCCATTGTAACTCCATACAGTATTAGTTCCCCCCTTGTACCCCATACAGTAATGGTACACTCATTGTGACTACATACAGTATTAGTTCCCTCCTTGTGCCCCCATATAGTAATAGTTCCCTTATTGTGACTCCATACAGTATTAGTTCCCCCCTTGTACCCCATATAGTAATAGCATTCTCATTGTGACTCCATACAGTATTAGTTCCCCCCTTGTACCCCATATAGTAATAGTTCCCTTATTGTGACTCCATACAGTATTAGTTCCCCCCTTGTACCCCATTTAGTAATAGTACTCTCATTGTGACTCCATACAGTATTAGTTACCCCCTTGTACCCCATATAGTGATAGCACTCTCATTGTGACTCCATACAGTATTAGTTCCCCCCTTGTACCCCATATAGTGATAGCACTCTCATTGTGACTCCATACAGTATTAGTTCCCCCCCTTGTACCCCATATAGTAATAGCATTCTCATTGTGACTTCATACAGTATTAGTTCCCCCCCTTGTACCCCATATAGTAATAGTGCCCCCATTGTGACTCCATACAGTATTAGTTTCCCCCTTGTACCCCATATAGTGATAGCATTCTCATTGTGACTCCATACAGTATTAGTTCCCTCCTTGTGCCCCCATATAGTGATAGCACTCTCATTGTGACTCCATACAGTATTAGTTCCCCCCTTGTACCCCATATAGTGATAGCACTCTCATTGTGACTCCATACAGTATTAGTTCCCCCCCTTGTACCCCATATAGTAATAGCATTCTCATTGTGACTTCATACAGTATTAGTTCCCCCCCTTGTACCCCATATAGTAATAGTGCCCCCATTGTGACTCCATACAGTATTAGTTCCCCCCTTGTACCCCATATAGTAATAGCATTCTCATTGTGACTCCATACAGTATTAGTTCCCCCCTTGTGCCCCCATATAGTAATAGTTCCCTTATTGTGACTCCATACAGTATTAGTTCCCCCCTTGAACCCCATATAGTAATAGCATTCTCATTGTGACTCCATACAGTATTAGTTCCCCTCTTGTACCCCATATAGTAATAGTTCCCTTATTGTGACTCCATACAGTATTAGTTCCCCCCTTGTACCCCATTTAGTAATAGTACTCTCATTGTGACTCCATACAGTATTAGTTACCCCCTTGTACCCCATATAGTGATAGCACTCTCATTGTGACTCCATACAGTATTAGTTCCCCCCTTGTACCCCATTTAGTAATAGTACTCTCATTGTGACTCCATACAGTATTAGTTACCCCCTTGTACCCCATATAGTGATAGCACTCTCATTGTGACTCCATACAGTATTAGTTCCCCCCCTTGTACCCCATATAGTAATAGCATTCTCATTGTGACTTCATACAGTATTAGTTCCCCCCCTTGTACCCCATATAGTAATAGTGCCCCCATTGTGACTCCATACAGTATTAGTTCCCCCCTTGTACCCCATATAGTAATAGCATTCTCATTGTGACTCCATACAGTATTAGTTCCCCCCTTGTGCCCCCATATAGTATTAGTTCCCTTATTGTGACTCCATGCAGTATTAGTTCCCCCCTTGTACCCCATATAGTAATAGCATTCTCATTGTGACTCCATACAGTATTAGTTCCCCCCTTGTGCCCCCATATAGTATTAGTTCCCTTATTGTGACTCCATGCAGTATTAGTTCCCCCTTGTACCCCATATAGTAATAGCATTCTCATTGTGACTCCATACAGTATTAGTTCCCCCCTTGTACCCCATATAGTAATAGTACTCCCATTGTGACTCCATACAGTATTAGTTCCCCCCTTGTACCCCATATAGTAATAGTACTCCCATTGTGACTCCATACAGTATTAGTTCCCCTCTTGTACCCCATATAGTAATAGTTCCCTTATTGTGACTCCATACAGTATTAGTTCCCCCCTTGTACCCCATTTAGTAATAGTACTCTCATTGTGACTCCATACAGTATTAGTTACCCCCTTGTACCCCATATAGTGATAGCACTCTCATTGTGACTCCATACAGTATTAGTTCCCCCCTTGTACCCCATATAGTGATAGCACTCTCATTGTGACTCCATACAGTATTAGTTCCCCCCCTTGTACCCCATATAGTAATAGCATTCTCATTGTGACTTCATACAGTATTAGTTCCCCCCCTTGTACCCCATATAGTAATAGTGCCCCCATTGTGACTCCATACAGTATTAGTTCCCCCCTTGTACCCCATATAGTAATAGCATTCTCATTGTGACTTCATACAGTATTAGTTCCCCCCTTGTGCCCCCATATAGTAATAGCATTCTCATTGTGACTCCATACAGTATTAGTTCCCCCCTTGTGCCCCCATATAGTAATAGTTCCCTTATTGTGACTCCATACAGTATTAGTTCCCCCCTTGTACCCCATATAGTAATAGCATTCTCATTGTGACTCCATACAGTATTAGTTCCCCCCTTGTACCCCATATAGTAATAGTTCCCTTATTGTGACTCCATACAGTATTAGTTCCCCCCTTGTACCCCATTTAGTAATAGTACTCTCATTGTGACTCCATACAGTATTAGTTACCCCCTTGTACCCCATATAGTGATAGCACTCTCATTGTGACTCCATACAGTATTAGTTCCCCCCTTGTACCCCATATAGTGATAGCACTCTCATTGTGACTCCATACAGTATTAGTTCCCCCCCTTGTACCCCATATAGTAATAGCATTCTCATTGTGACTTCATACAGTATTAGTTCCCCCCCTTGTACCCCATATAGTAATAGTGCCCCCATTGTGACTCCATACAGTATTAGTTCCCCCCTTGTACCCCATATAGTAATAGCATTCTCATTGTGACTCCATACAGTATTAGTTCCCCCCTTGTGCCCCCATATAGTATTAGTTCCCTTATTGTGACTCCATACAGTATTAGTTCCCCCCTTGTACCCCATATAGTAATAGCATTCTCATTGTGACTCCATACAGTATTAGTTCCCCCCTTGTACCCCATATAGTAATAGTACTCCCATTGTGACTCCATACAGTATTAGTTTCCCCCTTGTACCCCATATAGTGATAGCATTCTCATTGTGACTCCATACAGTATTAGTTCCCTCCTTGTGCCCCCATATAGTGATAGCACTCTCATTGTGACTCCATACAGTATTAGTTTCCCCCTTGTACCCCATATAGTAATAGCATTCTCATTGTGACTTCATACAGTATTAGTTCCCCCCCTTGTACCCCATATAGTAATAGTGCCCCCATTGTGACTCCATACAGTATTAGTTTCCCCCTTGTACCCCATATAGTGATAGCATTCTCATTGTGACTTCATACAGTATTAGTTCCCCCCCTTGTACCCCATATAGTAATAGTGCCCCCATTGTGACTCCATACAGTATTAGTTTCCCCCTTGTGCCCCCATATAGTGATAGCACTCTCACTGTGACTCCATACAGTATTAGTTCCCCCCTTGTACCCCATATAGTGATAGCACTCTCATTGTGATTCCATACAGTATTAGTTCCCTCCTTGTACCCCATATAGTAATAGTTTCCCTATTGTGACTCCATACAGTATTGGTTCCCTCCTTGTGCCTCTATATAGTAATATTGTTCCCATTGTGACTCCCTGCCACATTAGTTTTCTCTTTGTATCCCCATATAGTAATAGTGCCCCCATTGTGACTCCATACAGGATTATTTTCCCCATTGTTCCACATACAGTGCATTAATTTAGCCCTGTCAACAGTGAAAATGGTTGTGTGGACTTCTGACGCATTTCCGCTCATGCCCGTGCCCGTCCCTTGCCGCATCTCGTCACTGAAGCAAGATTTTCTGTGTTTGATTTCTGCACGTGGATTTCGCCTGTTTACAGGGATAAACCAGAGCGAGGATCCACGGCCCAAACCGCAGCGGACAGATGAGGATTTAGTCATGTTTCTTAGAGACAGAATGTTACAGTATCCTACCTGATGATCGGCCAGCCTGGGGGCCCTAGAACTTACCCCCAACACCTGTCCCTGCCTACTTGCCTCCACTCCTGGCTAACCCCAGGCGGGCAACTGGGTGGCGGTCCCTACACTCACTAGGGACCGAGAGAGGACTGGCGCACCAAGATGGAACAGGGTGGAATACCTACAGGACGGGCAGATGAACTAACCTACAGAGAATAACCGGAGACCGAGGCAGATGGGAGAACCTGGCAGATATAGCAAACAAGCTGACAAACAGGAGACTGACAGAGGCAGGATGCAAGCACGCTGACAGAAACCAATAACTGGCAGTGAATGGACCTCACTGCCAGCCTTATAAACAGAAGCCTCCGCCAAGGGGCGGAGAGAGGGAGGCGCTACCTCCCAGCGGGATCTAATATACAGGAGCTCGTGCATGGATCCGCAATCACAGGCGCGCACGCGCAACAGACCTACGAGCGTGCGCACCGCGCCGACCAGCCACCCGCGCCCCCGACAGCCGGACAACAAGCCGGGGGGACACGCCCCAACCGCGGGACCCAGCGCCCGGCCGCCCTGGGAAGACCCGCAGCCGCTGCATGGTAACAGAATTCACGTGGACAATTCCTTAGTGAATTCCGCTGCGTGACCCCGCCCTGTAGACTACGGCGCACATCTGCAATAGGATGCATTGCACGCTTTAGGATGCAAAGGCCGCATCAAAAACCACATCAGAATCCGCGCGGTTGATAACTGGCGCTTGCAATCATTTTGTGGTTTGCTTTCGAAGGTCCCTATGAGGTTAAATTAGCAGTTGCTAAAAAAGACGCTGTCGCTGTCCCCCCTCCCCGAACCAGAACCCGGGGGGGGGGGGGGGGCTGTAAGCTGCTTCCGCCGTCCTACAAGAAGCGGATTCATGGCTCATAAAAAGTCAGCCTTGGGATAAATTCTTGCAGTGGGAAAAGGGAGCGATGTGCTAAAAATGTCCCCTGCGCAGAGCCGAGAGTTTTGCGCACTGTGCGGCCATTATTGTACAGGAGACAGTTTGGGAAATCGTCCCCTTTAGGCCAGTTTCATATGGGTGACAAAATTGCGCATTTTTGAGCAATGCGAGAGCGAGAGCAAACGCGAGATTATGAGACTAATGATTTTCAGCAGTTTCTTTCCCATTTGCGACGTTTTCACTTGAGCGATGTGGAGGGGGGAAAAAAAAGAAAAATCGCAGCGTGCCTTTTCTTTTTGCGATTTTTTTTTTTTTTTAAATCGCCCATGTTTCCCTCCTTTTAACGTATTGCAGCGCACTTCTGATTCATGCGATGCAATGTGTTTTAATGCTGTGTGCCGCAGGTCTAGGGGGCGCTGGGTGGGCTCCCTCCACAGTTTGCTGCCGCTGCCCCAGGTCTGAGTGCTCTAGTCAAGGCGCTGTCACTTGTCGGAGCCCCTGACACCCCATTATGTTACACCCTGAGGTCGCACTACACACATAGAGGAATGCATTGAACGGCTCGGTCCCTGCGGACGCGTCCGCATCCGTAGGATGTCGCGGTCTTCGGTAATACAAACGCTGGTCATTGCTTGAATAACATGTCCCTCAGCAAAGGGATGAATTCAGACGGGCGCGTTCATCATGCGAGTCATGCCTGACCGCGATACGGACGGAACTTGCACGCATTAATAACACATTGTTGTCAGTGTGCTTATTCACATGAGCGATACTGCGAGACTGAAAAGTCGCTGCATCTCCTATTTTTTAGTAATTCCTCATAAGGATTCGACCGTAATTTCCTATGGGAACTTTAGATAAAAATCGTATCGCGCTCAGAAGCCATGTGATCTGCACGCGGGTGCCATTTTTAACATTAAAAACACTTGTGATTTTCTCACACGGATGAATCGCGGGCGCATGGGATGGATGCAATTCGTTTTTTAAAGCAAAAACGCATCATTCTCGCATCCAGAATCGCCGTTCTACAGGCGTGTTCTCGGTGCGGGTTTCTCAGACCGGTGTGACGCTCACCTGTGTGAATGCGCCCCAAGATGTGAAAATGTCAGTTATTAAAAAAGTCACTTAGATATTCAATTTTATGTGAATTCACGAAAAAAAATAATTTTGCATTTCAATTCTTCTTCAGTTTCAAGATTTCTGCTTGCTGTCAGTGAATGAGCCAACTCTAGCTATAACCAGAGGCTGAATGCCTGCACAGTTGAGGCTTGGAACAATGTATCAGTCTAGACCTTCCTCTTTGAGGTGAACACATCAGCAGCACAGATCTCTCAGGCCGCTCTCACACACACAATCGGTAAAACGCTGCGACTTCACTTTCGATTCCTGCAGCTGACAGCGTGTTTTAGCGCTCGCCATCATTGTGATGGGTGATGGGGTGCGCTAAACACGGAAAAATAGAGCAGAAAGCGCTTGAAAATCAGGGAGCTGGAAAGGGCCTTCCAGCGCCACCACCCAGCGCATGTCTGCAATCAATGGGAGCGTTATGTCGCGATTAATGCTCTGTGAACCTCTAGGGCTGACAATTTGCATCCAGTCAAGACAAGCTTTAGGGCAAATTGTAACAAACCCTCAGCTGTGCAACGTAAAGAGGTCACAAGTTTTGGTGCGCTCTAGATTTGCAATAAACTTTATGACTTTTAAGTGGAAGGGGCGTGACCAACAACCATAGAGCCATGAAATAGTGCAAACCTACGCAGCCGCCATGTGTGATCCCAGACTCATACAACCGTTAAAGGGATCTTCCCAAATGCCATATGATAGGTGACAAAAGTCTGATGGGTGGGGTCAGCACTGAGACCCCCACTAATATGGAGAACAGGAATCCTGTGTCCCCTCCTCCTCGCCGCGGACTTGCTGCACCCCCACAGTTGATTAGTGGTGGTCACACATCTGCTCCACTAATCTTCAATGGGACTGCCGGAGTAAAGTGCATGACCACTATCAGGACCGGTGAAATGTGGGGGCAGTGACAAGAAGAGGGGACATGGGACTCCCCATTTTTGGGATTACCAGGGGTCTCAGTGGTGAAGCCCCCATAGATCAGATGATGGATAGGCGATAATTGTATTCTTAATGGGGTCGTTAAAGGAAGCCAGTTAACGTCTGCCCTCAGAAGAGGTATTAACTAGCAGATCGGAGGGGGCATCTGCTGAGACCCCCTTGGTCCTCAGGACTGCGGTCTAGAGTGTCCCACAATGAAGGGTAGCGCATGTACCACGCTTGCCTTCATCTCTGGATGTCCCAGACCTGGAGGGGGACCCTGCGGATGGACCCCACCCATCAGCTAGTAATCCCCTCTCCTGTGAATAGAAGATAACTTGCTTTTGTGGGACAACCCAATTAAGGATGCATTCACATGAACATATATCGGCTCGGTTTTCACGCCCAGCTGATATACGTTGTCCTCGTGTGCAGAGGGGGGAGGATGGAAGAGCCAGGAGCAGGAACTCAGCTCCTGCCCCCTCTCTGCCCCCTGCACTATTTGCAATAGGGAGAGGTGGAATGGGGGTGGGGCTAATTCGCAGAAATGAAGCCCCGCCCTGTCCCGCCCCCTTTCATTGCAAATAGTGCAGAGGGGTGGAGAGGAGGCAGAGAGGGGGCGGGAGCTCAGCTCCTGCTCCTGGCTCTTCCATCCTCCCCCCCTGCAGATAAGGACGACGTATATCGGCTCGGCGTGAAAACCGAGCCGATATACGTTTGTGTGAATGCAGCCTAAGCTTCAGTTACATGAAACCCTTTAAGCAATTGATAATCCTTATTTATTTATTAAGGTGTGTTAACATTTGCGGAAACGCTGCAGAGAAACCGCAGCGGAAATGTTTAGGGCTCCTGTTCCAGGGCGCAGCGATATCCCGCAGCAGATCTCCTCTGTGGAAGCCGCCGCCGGGGAGCAGGAGCCTGCTGACGGTTCTCCACGCTGAGCCTATCGGACAGATAGGCTGACCGCGGAGAATCGCAGCAATTTGCAGCAGGCCGCAATTTAAATACCGCGAGCAGAGAATCGCTAAGATTCTCCGCTCGTGGACAGCGGGGCTGCACTTTCCATAGTTAAGTCTATGGAGAGCGTTCACTACGTTCCCCGCGACCGGATTATTGCCACGTGGAACGCAGTGAAAATTCGCCCGTGGACAGAAGGCCTTACTGTTAAATTGGCTGGGAATAAAGCCCATCCTGGTCACATGTAGAGGATAAAACCGCTGAGGATTCTCTGCTGTAACAGTACTGTGCAGCCTCAGCGGGACTTTTGAGTGCTATGAATGAGCTTGATTTGCACACATATCTGCGCATTTTTATGTACTTTTTGCGCACTCAGTGTGCATGTTCATTTACGTGGGGCAGACACACCCTGATTTAAAAGTCTATTAACCCTTTCCAATCCACTGTCTGGCGTATTCCTACATGCTGATTCAAGCTTGTACAGCTCCAATGTCAGAAGATGTCCGTCAGGGTATTCTAAGCCTGGGTTCCCACACAGCGGAATCCCGGTGGAAATCTCGCGGTTTGGCCGCAGCGAAAAACCGCGAGATTTCCGCTGGGAGAAGCGCTGCTTCAAAACCCGCGGCACTTAGCCGCGGGTTTTGAAGCGGCCCAGCCGCTCGCTCTTCCGCTGTGGCCAGTGCTCCCATAGAGGAGCGTGCGGCCGCAGCGGAGGAAGAAAAAGAAAGAGCATGCTGCGGCCGGCTAATCCGTGCCACAGTGCCAGCTTCTGCCGGCTTTGCTGCGGCGGATCTGCCGTCCTGTCTGGACGAGATTACTGAGAAATCCCGTCCACATGGCTGGCTAATCCCGGGATTAGCGGCCACAGGCGAATTTGCCACGGCGAAATTCTGGACGGAATTTCCGCTGCAAATTCGCCCGTGTGAACCCAGCTTTACAGTCTATTGCCAGCCACTCCGCTGTCGGAGCCTCTCTGACGCACACACACTGGCTTTAGCCAGCAGATGGCACTGTTGTACAACAGCAAAAAGAGAAAGCCTTTTAGGAAACCCTGAATCCAAAATTGGATTGGAAGGGGTTAAGCTTAATGAGGTCTAGATGTGTTCTTTTTTTACTGAAATGCGTTGCAAGTTTCGCGTGACTCCCGCAGACCTCTATGGGGACCCTTGGTGCGCAAATCTGCACAAAAATAGAGCAGATCCTATGTACAAAATGTGTACGAACCCGTTGGTATCAGCTGTTCTGTTCTCTCTGTATTGTGCGCACAGATCTTGCACGTGCCAATATGTCCGTGTGAAGCGCCGTTAATCTAACCTGCAGTTTTGCTGCTTTTCTGCAACTTGTGAACGCACCCTTATAGGGGTTTTACCACCAAATACATTTATCCTTTAGGGCTCTTTCGCACAAACGTATTCGCAAATGTTTGTACTATAAATGAGGTTGATTTGCGCAGGTATCAGCGCATTTAATGTACTTTTTGCGCATGCAGGGCGTGTTCATTCGCGCAAGCAGGTGGACACACCCTGATTTCGGTGGCTATTTAGCCTAATGAGGTCCTGATGTGCTCTTTTTCTCTATTTTCCTTCTATGGGGACCTTTACTGCACAAATATGTAGGAAAATAGAGCCGGTCCTATTTTTTTTGCGCACACGGGAAAAACGGAAAATGTGTATGAAGCAATTGAGATCAGTGGGCTCTATTCTCATCGTATTGTGAGTGCAAATACTCTTGTGTGAAGGAGTCCTTAATCACAGGGGAGGGCAAAAATGATCGTGGGGGTCCAACTGGGGTACCTGAATGCCCCCGCCCCGATCACCTCTTTGTGATGGGCAGAAATCAATGCGCTCGACAAACTCCCTCATACGAGTGCACCACCGCTCCATCCACAGGGGGATCCGGGCAGATCTTGAGATTGCTGGTGGTCCCAGTTCTCGGACCCCCAGCAATCAGCATTTATCTTACATCTAGTGGATCGGGGATAAATGTCTGACGGCACAAACCCTTTCAGGGGCTCCTTCAGACGAGTGATTGCACAAATACGCTCACTGCAGCGCAGGGTATTTGTGCATGGACGATGTTTGTAAAACCACGTAATCTGCCTGCTGCACGCACGTCAGCGCATATTACTCTTATTTTTGCGCACGCAAGGCCACTTCACGCGCGTGACACTCCCTTTCCATGGAAGTTAATGGCTATTAAAGCCTAATGAGGTCCAGCTATCTCCTTTCCTGAATTTTGCGCAGTGTCATCCTTCCCCTTGCGTACTTGCAAATCTCCCATAGACGTCAATGGGGCCATTACTGCGCAAAACACGGGGACATAGAGCAAGTTCCACTTTTTGGTGCATTTCAACGTGGAATTTACTCACTGAATTGCAATGAATGAATTCTGTGGTGAAGATGTGCAACAATTGGAGCCTGACTGCTGTCAGTGAATGGGGCTTATTCAGTTTCCATTCACTTACATTGTTGCTGTATTTTGGCATGAAAAGCACTGCTGAAATGACGCAGAATATCCATAATGTATGAACTTCCCTAATAAAACGTCTGCTGCAATCGAAGATACTTTGCCTTTCAATGTCTCACTATGTACAAAATTTCTGCTTGCTGTCAATGAATAGAAATATTATCTTTATCCAGAAGCTGAAGAATTGTACAAATTCAGCTGTGTTCACATGCAGCAGATTTCTTGCAGAAATTACAGTGGCTAAAAAAACTCCTTCCGTATCATGAATGGCGCTGCTGCTGCAATAAGTACGCGGATTTCTATAAACCCCATCCCAATGAAAGAGACGCTCGCAGCTTTCTTGTTCCAGAGGTTAATACCTCGGCTCCCCGTCTCTCCCGTCCTGATAGATTGGGTCAGTTCAGGGTTTCTGTCTCTTCGCTCCGTTTTTGCAGGAGAGAAACTGAAATAAAATAGAAAAAAAAGCGGATCCGTATTTTCCACCATTAATTTCAATAGGGTTCAGTTTGCTGCCGTTCTGTTAGGTTTCCATTTTTTTGGAAAATAGCGCAGTCTGCAGTATTATTTTTCTATCCCAAAAAATGGAAATCAGATGGAATAGAAACGCATGGAAGACTTTCCGTTTTTTTGACACCCCATTAAAGTCAATGGGGAAAAAAAGATCTGTTTTTCTCTGTTTTATTTCAGTTTCTTTCCTCCAAAAACGGAGCAGAGAAGGAAACCCTGAACTGACCCGAACGCAGGTGTGAGAGCCGCCTGACCTGCACTGATACATTGTATCAGTCTGGAGGATTGTGTGGACTGGATACATTGTAACAACCCTCAGCTGTGAGAAGTATTAGGTCTTTGCTCTGGATATCAGTGAAGATACAAAATGTATCAAGAAGAACAATTTCTATGCATGTCCCATAAATGCATCCGGTGGTCCCGCAGTACAGTAAGTACACGGTGAGCGCAGCCGCCACTTACCTTGCAGCAAGGAATGAGAATATCCTGTCAGATGCAGCAGAGCCGAGTCCTGTAGATCTTCACAGCTCAACTCTTCCAGAATGCACAAGGTCATTAATGTAATCAGATCCCTATATAAATGTCCAAGGCGGGCCCCTTCTACAGACTGCGACCCCTAATATTCCTCATGGAGGGTCTCCTGTGACTCCTTAGGACTCAGTACAGATCTGCTCCTTCCCCGTCTACAAGTCCTTGTGTTGAGTTTCCTTCGCCCTCCCCTTTCTTACACAGAAGCTGTCAATAGCTGAACCATGTAGGAGTGACCCGCTCCACTGCTCAGACTTGTCAGCTCTGTGTCAGTAAGGAGCTGCAAAAGTCCTGGGGGCAAGAAAATCTCCATATGTGATTAAAGTGTCTTCTCTAACTATGGCTGTACTATATGTCAGTGCATGAAAAAAGGGCAATGAATGCAAGAGCCAAGGGGACATTAGAAATGTCACAATGGGGTCGTGCATGAAATCCCACCCTACCGCAGGATGACCTGGACAGGTGCATACACTGACACCATGAGAAAACGCCGAACAGATCCCACCCCTCACTTAAACCTCCTTCTTTATTAGTATCCTGTACAGCCCCTTTATTAGACCCCATTTACTAGCACATTGGACGCCCTTTGGATTTCAGATCAGCAGCAAATCCTTGTAGTGTAGATTTCACTTGGTGATGAAATAGTTCTGCAGGAATCTCGGCCCCTATGGACAGGAAACTTCTTGTAGTTGCTGTAGATTAGATGGCGGTGCTGACATGTTCTGACCAGCTGGCAGCAAGGGGTCAGCCATTCATGCTGCTTGCACCAAATTCTGACCTCCCATCAGTACGGTGCAGCAGCAATCTGGATCCATCTAACCAGGAACTGTTTATCCGCTGCTCAGTGATACAAGTTTTGTGCTCTTTTGCCCCCCTGGAGTCTCATCTAGATTGCGCCATTCTCTGTATACTCTCCACAATGTTACATTAGAAACCCCCCCGTGGCTGGCAGTGAGACCCCGGCTAGTCTAGCACCGATGACCAGCCTCGTTGGAAGTCGCTCCGATCGCTGGATTTTCCCATCTAATGTGGATTCACACTGAAACTGATTCAATAAAAACTTGTCACCTGATTTTATGCCGCACTCCGGGGTCACGGGGAGAATTACCATACAGGGGGCGCCAATCATGAGGGGGATGGGGGCGCTAATAATGGGCTGGGGGCTCTAATAAGCAGCCACTCAGTGTATACTTATACGAATCCAGTCTGAGATCAGCAGTACAGACACCTCCCCTTCCAGCCTGGTTCCAACACCCAGTCCCATGATCTAGATCTCCCTCACCTTTCTGGATCGGTGACATCATTGCAGGGGTCTAGTAACTTGCTCATTTCAATAACTAAGCCAGCTCCTTGTGATGACGCCATCAACCCTAGGATAGGGGGAGATCTATACCACATGACCCATGCTACAAAGTTGCATGTGGTGCTACAATGAATGGCTGTGATTGGTTCATCGAGCACTGGCTTTGATTGGCTGTGCCACGGCGCTCGAGAACCAATCAGAGGCAGCACTTCCTGGAGGTGGGGTTTTTCAAATTCCTGACCAGGAGGTGTTGCCTGAAGACTGAAGTCAAGGGCAGGGAACTTGCAGAGAAGATGTGCAGCGGGGCGGACAGCGGCTGTTAGGGGATGTATTTTTTTTTTATGCAGCTAGGACTTATTTTAGGGACAAACAGTAAGATTTCCTACTGTAAAAGTTGCATCGCACCCCACAAAAATCGCGTTTTCATGCAATACGATGCAACAGAAAGGAAAACTCCATAGGGAAACATGGGCTACAAAACAGCGCAAATTGCAGCTGTGTAGAGCATGCTGTGATTTTGTATTCTCGCAATATAGCAACCTACAAAACATCGCTTGTGTGGAAAAACTCATTGGAATGCATGGGCTTCACATACAGATAATTACACAATTTTGTCATCCGTGTAAAAGCAAACTTAAAGTTAAAGTGACCTTCCGGTTCAAGACAAAACCCTGTCTAGTTACCAGAGGGGGAGCTATATCACCTTCTGTTGGTCTTCTGTGCTGTTGTTCCTGGGTATGGGCTCTGCTTTCATGCATCCAAATTGGCCACCAGTCCTCTGACTACCTAACCCACACTGTGCATTGGTAGCGTTAGATTACTGATAGACTAAACGTGCTCTCTAATTGGCCAGCATTGCTCATGTGATCAGCTCTGGCCAATCAGAAAGCAGTGCAAATTATACATTAGATAGTTAGAAAGTTGTGGCAATGAGTAAAAATGGGACCAACAGATCAGAGGGATAAGAACTCAGAAGAGCCACAGCAGGCAAAATAAGCCCTCTTTCTGGTTTTGTCCCAGGACTGGAGGGTCGTTTAACCCTTTTCAATCCACTGTCTGATGTCTTTCTGATTGAAGCCTGTACAGCTTTGATGTTGGAAGACGTTCGCAGGGTATTCTTACTGTATATTACTGGCGGCTCTGTTGTCGAGGGCCTCTTCAGCATGTCTCATACCGCAGTACAGGCTCTAGCCAGCAGATGGCACCACTGTAAAATGGCAGAAAGAGAAAGCCCCCTAGGAAACCCTGAATCCAAAATTGGATTGCAAATGGTTAATATTCACTATTCTACTTTCTCAATAAAACTTTAGGCCCCTCAGGCACAGATAATCCCCTATAGCTACACCCCTTGGGGTACCCAATAATGACCCAATGAATATGTCAACTATTGCACATACAGACAGGCAAAAATGAGCCTTCCCTCTCCATACCTTCCAACATTTAAATCCTAAATTGCAGTAGCTTTAAGCCCCACCCTTATCAGAAAAAGAAAAACTAGCTTAGAAATGTTTATTTCCAGCACACTATGTGGTACATTAAATTGTATTATCAAAATTTTTAACTTGGTCCTCAAAAAACAAGTCCTCAAGTAGCTATAGAAATGGGAAAATAAAAAGTTATGAATTTTTGCAAGTGAGGAGGAAAAAAACTGAATGGAAAAAGGGTCACGTTTTCAAGGGGTTAAAGGGGTTGTCCTGCGAAACAAAGTGGGGTTATACACTTCCGTATGGCCATATTAATGCACTTTGTAATGTACATTGTGCATTAATTATGAGCCATACAGGAGTTATTCCCTTACCTGCTCCATTGCTGGCGTCCTCGTCTCCATGGTGCCGTCTAATTTTCAGCGTCTAATCGCCCGATTAGACGCGCTTGCGCAGTCCGGTCTTCTTCCTTTCTGAATGGGGCCGCTCGTGCCGGAGAGCGGCTCCTCGTAGCTCCGCCCCGTCACGTGTGCTGATTTCAGCCAATCAGGAGGCTGGAATCGGCAATGGACCGCACGGTGCACCGCATGGTGCACCGTCGGTGAAGATTCCGGCGGCCATCTTACTTAAGTAAGTAAGAAGTCGCCGGAGCGCGGGGATTCGGGTAAGTGCCGGACCCTTTTTTTTTTTAACTCCTGCATCGGGTTTGTCTCGCGCCGAAAAAAAAAACCCGTTTCGGCGTGAGACAACCCCTTTAAATCCTGATTATTTGTAATTATTTATATACGGTACATTTATATATATATATATTTTTTTATTATTTATGTATTTATTTTAAGCTTATTCTTAGATATATTGTAACAACAAAAATAGTGTTGCAAAAGTTTAAAGGGGTTGTCCCGCACCGAAACGTTTTTGTTTTTTTTTCAACAGCCCCCCCGTTCGGCGCGAGACAAACCCGATGCAGGGACTTAAAAAAAAAACCACACAGCGCTTACCTGAATCCCCGCGCTCCGGTGACTTCTTACTTACCTGGTGAAGATGGCCACCGGGATCTTCTCCCTCGGTGGACCGCAGGGCTTCTGTGCGGTCCATTGCCGATTCCAGCCTCCTGATTGGCTGGAATCGGCACGTGACGGGGCGGAGCTACACGGAGCCGCTCTCCGGCACGAGCGGCCCCATTCAGAAAAGAAGACGACCGGACTGTGCAAGCGCGTCTAATCTGGCTATTAGACGCTGAAAATTAGACGGCACCATGGAGACGGGGACGCTAGCAACGGAACAGGTAAGTGAATAACTTCTGTATGGCTCATAATTAATGCACAATGTACATTACAAAGTGCATTAATATGGCCATACAGAAGTGTATAGACCCACTTGCTTTCGTGGGACAACCCCTTTAAATACTCTTTGAAAAACATGCAAAAGTTTGGCAAAGAACCCTAAAGATTATTTTCATACATAAACAGACACAACAATTAATGTCCAAGATGCTTAAAATCTCTATATTATGGAAAACCTTGAAGTGAAGGCGTGTGGAATGTGGCAGTGATAGGACGGTGGACACACTGCAGCATGCAGGATCAGAGGATTCCCCCCCCCCCCCCACCCACCCACTCAGGAATTTTGCCATCTGCCCTCTTTCCCATTTCTGTTGTGTCAGATATGGAAAAAGGAAACTTTCCCCTTGTCCCCCCCCCTGTTTGGAATGCAGAATCGGGCTGTACTGAGGCCGGGGTATCACATCGTAGATTTGGGATGCACTTACTATAGAGAGAATTTTTATGCATATTTTGCTTCTGCAGTGTTGAGCGTGTCGGAGGTAGAAGGGGTGGAATCAAAAATAAGCAACATGGCTCCTTTAAATCTGATATTTGTAGTTATAAGCAAGATGGCGGACAGGAAGGTAGGCGTATAGGAAACACAACCGGACCAATAATGTTATTGCTGACCTTCACCGGATCTTGGATCTTCCTATTACAATATGTACATGATGATATAACATTATATGACCGCGCCGGCCGATGGGCGCTGCTGAGATGTTTCATCCATATTGATGTGATCGTTCCCAGCAAGAGAAACCACGTAATCTTGTAGAGATGATACCCTTAAATGGCTAACAAAAACACATGATGTTACAGCGAGCTTGGGAACCTTTCGGGTTCTTCTTCAGGCTAAAATGGAATAGATCCGAAGAGGCATGCATATATACATACTTATGACCAGGCACAGCCATGGTGGCATTGGTTTACATTGACGTTTCTGAGTGCGATATTGGGCCGGGTTTCATGTGGGTATCACACCCGCCTGTATGAAATTAGCCTAAATGTGATGTAACTAAAGTTTAGTCATTGTACAATAAGAAGTTCTGCAACTTTCTAGCAGACTTTATGTTTCAGTTTATCACCATTTTCAAGATCTCCGCTTCTTGTTAATTAGAATAGTTTCATTTGCATACTGGGATCCTAAACAGACGGGTGTACTTTACTCCCGTTATACGATTGTGAAAATCACGGCTGCATAACGGGCCAAATTGAAACCTTTGATTTCAATGGTTTCGTTTTCACCAGCTCTTTTCTTGGGTGTGAATACTACGCCCAAGAAAAGATAGGACTTGCTCTAGTTATACTGCGTATGGGAGAGATGGGCAGGATCTATCTTCCTGCACTATGGCACAGAGTTTGAAAAGTGCAAGAAGGGGGGAAAAAATCCCATTCATGGGCAATTACGCCCCATAGCGGCGAGCTTAGTTGCACATATGGTTGTCTGAAACCCCCCTGAGGCTGAATACATAAGGGTGTGCTTACATACCGCTAACTGTGATTGTTCCCAGCAAGAGAAACCAAGTCATCTTGTAGATATGATACCTCTTAATGGCTAACAAAAATACATGATGTTATAGAGAGCTTGCGAAGCAACGCAGGGTTCTTCCTAGATCCCAAGATAAATAAATATAAATATATATATACACATACAGTGGGGGAAACAGTATTTAGTCAGATCCCAATTGTACAAGTTCTCCTGTAATTGACATCATCAGTAGACCTCAACTATGAGAGACAACATGAGAAAACACATCCAGAAAATCACATTGTCTGATTTTGAACGAATTTATTAGCAAATTATGGTGGAAAATAAGTATTTGGTCAATAACAAAAGTTCATCTCAATACTTTGTTATATATCCTTTATTGGCAATGACAGGGGTCAGACGTTTTCTGTAAGTCCTCACAAGGTTGGCACACACTGTTGCAGGTATGTTGGCCCGCTCCTCCATGCAGATCTCCTCAAGAGCAGTGATGTTTTGGGGCTGTCGCTGGGCAACACGGACTTTCAACTCCCTCCAAAGGTTTTCTGTAGGGTTGAGATCTGGAGACTGGCTAGGCCACTCCAGGACCTTGAAATGTTTCTTACGAAGCCACTCCTTTGTTGCCCTGGTGGTGTGCTTGGGTTTTTTGTCATGCTGAAAGACCCAGCCACGTTTCACCTTCAGTGCCCTTGCTGATGGAAGGAGGGTTGCACTCAAAATCTCACGATACATGGCCCCATTCATTCTTTCATGTATACGGATCAGTCGTCCTGGTAACAGCCCCAAAGCATGATGTTGTCACCCCCATGCTTGACAGTAGGTATGGTGTTCTTTGGATGCAACTCAGCATTCTTTCTCCTCCAAACACGAGGAGTTGTGTTTCTGCCAAACAGTTCTACTTCGGTTTCATCTGACCATATGACATTCTCCCAATACTCTTCTGGATCATCCAAACTTCAGTCGGCCCCGGACATGTACTGGCTTAAACAGGGGGCCACGTCTGGCACTGCAGGATCTGAGTCCCTGGCGGCGTAGTGTGTTACTGATGGTAGCCTTTGTTATGTTGGTCCCAGCTCTCTGCAGCTCATTCACTGGGTTCCCTCGTGTGGTTCTGGGATTTTTGCTCACCGTTCTTGTGATCACTTTGACCCCACGGGGTGAGATCTTGTGTGGAGCCCCAGATGGAGGGAGATTATCAGTGGTCTTCTATCTCTTCCATTCTCTAATTATTGCTCCCACAGTTGATTCCTTCACACCAAGCTGCTTGCCTATTGCAGATCAGTCTTCCCAGTCTGGTGCCGGATACAATTTTGTTTCTGGTGTCCTTCGACAGCTCCTTGGTCTTCACCATAGTGGAGTTTGGAGTGTGACTGTTTGAGGTTGTGGACAGGTGTCATTCAAACAGGTGCCATTACTACAGGTAATGAGTGGAGGACAGAGGAGCCTCTTAAAGAAGAAGTTACAGGTCTGTGAGACCCAGAAATCTAGCTTGTTTGTAGCTGACCAAATACTTATTTTCCACCATAATTTGCAAATAAATCCATTAAAAATCATACAATGTGATTTTCTGGATGTGTTTTCTCATGTTGTTCCTCATAGTTGAGGTCTACCTATGATGTCAATTACAGGCCTCTCTCATCTTTTTCAGTGGGAGAACTTGTACAATTGGTATCTGACTAAATACTCACCCGCCCCCCACTGTATATATATATATATATATATACACACACACACAAACATATGAAGAGGCACAGACATGGCATGATTAATTTGCAGCGAATGTCAGTACTTTACAGTTACAAAATGCTTTTACGACACTTCAACCATATTCTGAGAGACTCAACTGGTCATCGGACCTCCGAGCTTATTTCTCTGTATTACAGGCAGATATGTACACAGTGATATAGTCCAGAGGGTGGTTATATAGGGGCGTGTGGAACCGTTGGCAGGAGTAGGAGTTTGTTGACAGGCTTGAGTGGGATTACCAAAAATGTCAAAAAGGTCAATGTGTCCCAAAATGTCTTAAAGGGGTTGCCTGGCATTTTTACAATTAATGATGTAGCCTCAGGGTAAGTCAGCAACAATTGATTGGTGGAGTACCTCCACTCAGAGTCTCCAAACATCAGCTAATCCCCAGACCTGCTGTCAGTGAGAACAGTGCTGGAAGCAGATGGCACTCGTAACACTGCAGTAACCCCAGCAGGTACTACAGGCACAGCTCCCACTGAATTCATTGGGAGCTGTGCCTGCAGTACCAAACCGAGCTGCTGCAATATGAACAGCGCTATCTGCTTCCTGCACCATCCATGCTGACAGCAGGCCTGGGGAGTAGCTAATCGATGGAGATCCTGAGCAGTGGACCCCCACCAATCAACTATTAATGACCTATTCTGAGGATAGAGCCCCCCATCTAGTAGCAGGTTGGATCTTCTTTGGCCCTCAGAACTGCAGTGATTCGCTGTGACGCAGATTCCACTGGTGATGAAACCGTTCTGCAGGGATATCGGCCCCTGCGGACAGGAAGCTTCTTCTATTCGCAGATTAGATGGTGGTGCTAACATGTTCTGACCCACTGACAGTAAAAGGTCATCGATTCATGCTGCTTGCACCAAATTCTGACCTCCCATCAGCTCGGGGCAACAGAAATCTGGATCCATCTGACCAGGGGATGTTTTTCCGCTGCTCAGTGATACAAGTTTTGCGCTTTTTTGCCGGTTGGAGTTACATCTTTCTGTTTCCCTTAGATACAATGGCGCTCAAACTGTTCGTCTGCTGTTATAGCCCATCCGTGCGGAGGAACGGCGAGTTGTGCATTTGGAGAAGTTAGTTTGAGCTCCAGCGTTGTATTCAGCGGACTGTGCAGCCTGTTGGTCAGAATGATTCCTGACATCCTCCTCCGACCCCTTTCAGGGATGAGTTGGTTCCGTCCACTGGATCATATTTTGCCGCAGGTTTTCCTTGATCACACCATTTTTGGTATGATTGTAGTACCCTAGAGTTGGGTACTCCAGCACTTCTGTGGTGATGTCAGTGTTAAATCATGCCTGCTTGTTATGTGGGATAAATGTAATGTCTTATGCTGTTATGGTGTGCACAATTTTTCACTGTATTGTGAGTACTGGTAATATTCTCCAGACCCTAGGGAGTACAGGTCAGCTAGCAACAGCCTGGGAAGTGTTCAACCGGAACAGAGAAAGCCTGGGATTGGATAATAGGTCCCCTTTGCCGATTGGGTTACTGTAACAGCATAACAAGAAGAGTGGGCAGAGAAAAGTGAGTCTAGTTCAAGAACTCCTGAGATAGAGACCGGGGAGGAGCAAGGAGATCACCTTTACTGAGCCATCAGAGAACCGCCAGTGTGGTGGGAAGGAGAAAACATCTAAAGTGTGAGTACACAAGAGCAAGAAAGAACAGACACAGGCACAGCCAGGAAGCAAAGCTGGAAGGAAAGGCACAGAGGATAACTATAGTTCCTTGTATCAAGCCCTGGAGAAACTGCAGAAGTGATTAATGCCTGCAAATGTAACTGTTCATCTCAAAGTCTTTTCATGCGAACTGCATGAAACAAGTCAAGTTAATCTCTCATCTGCTCTGGGAGAATAAAGCTGTTTTGATTTACTTTATCACCTGGAGTCCCTTTCCACCAACTCAACACCTGTACTGAGGCACCACACTACATGCTCTTGGAGGGAAAAAGGGTCTATCCCCGTTATATTCATTTCTCCACTTTGTATAATCATTATTTTGTTCAGAACAGGTCCCTACCCGTACACAGACTGGCGTCATGGCAAAAACCATCTTCTCCTACCCGACTTTGCGGGTAGCACCCCACTGGGAGATCACCATCTTACTCTGCCGACCCCGCGAGCAGAAACCAATACGAACTGCCAAATTTACCACTGTGTGCAGAGTACCACGCCAGATCACATTTGTCCACATTCTTAGGGAGCAGCAGAACCAGCGTAACTTCCAATCCTATTCCCCGCTGCTTTCCCTCTTGCAGGTCTGCACTCCGTCGCCACATACTCTCCGCACCGTTACATGAGAAACTTCCCCCCGGTTGGCAGTGAGGCCCCAGCTAGTCTAGCACCGATGACCGGGCCTTGTTGGAAGTTGCTCAGATCGTGGGATTTTCCCATTTTATGCTCCGGAGTCACAGGGATAATTGACATGTAGGAAAGCGCCAATCGTGAGAGGGCCGGGGGCTCTAATTAAGGGACCATTCTGTATAAAATGTAATTAGAAACAACTTGTACTGCTTTTCTGTCTCATTCTCCACTTTCGCTTCCTTTTTAGTAACTGACTATAAACAGCAACAATCTGCGATACGGACTCACTATCTCGTCTTCTGTTACTCTAATCTGGGTCAGAAGTTTCCTCTCTGCTCGATGACTTCTGATACTCACAATCAATGCCATAAACCCTCCACTGACCCGTAGTAAGACCTGTAATCTGTTGGTCCACTACAGTCACAGGCTACTGCCTCCTTATCCTCTTCCGTTACTTGTTGTGATCTCATCTAGTCCCATGCTCGTCATTTTTGAGGTTATCTCATGGTCTCTCTGTCTTAAAGGGACAGTAAACCCAAAATTGAATGAGAAAAAAAGAGGAACTCTAACATATTGCCAGATCCTGGAACTGTTTGGTTGAAATTTGGCAGAAAAAAACAAGCAGGGTCAGAGGTGCTGTAGTCCACCAGTCCAGTTATTACTTTAGTTGCCCCCTTTGTACCCACTCAAGCTCTGATATGTCCTTCTTGAGTACCGCTGCCCAAAACTGTCCACAATATTCCATGGGTGGTCTAACCAGTGACTTGTAAAGAGGAAGAACAATGTCCTCATCATGCGCTCCTAGACCTCTTTTGATGCTCCTCATGATCCTATTTGCCTTGGCAGCAGCTGCCTGACACTGGTTGCTCCAGTTAAGTTTAAAGTCAATTTCTATTGATGACCTGTCCTCATGATAGGTCATCAATAGTTGATTGGCTGGGGTCTGTCTCTCATGACCCTGGCTGATCAGCAACTCGGTTGCTAACTGTCAACCCTAAAACATATGGAGCCAAAGCACATACGAGCTCATAGCTCTGACCCCTGTGTAGCAGTACTTGCAGGCACAGTTCACATTAACATCAAGTTGTAAACTATGGATGGTCTATCCTCAGAATAAGTCATCAATAGTAGATTGGCAAAGGTCCACTGCAGGGGACGCATGCTGATCAACTGTTTGCTAGGCCAGCATACTTGTGCACTGAGCTGATTTCTACAGGAAACAGACAGCTCTCTTCTCACTGCAGTGGCCAAGCTTGGTATTGCAAACAAAGTTCCCATTAATTTCAATGGGAAGTTGGCCTGCAATACGAGGTCTGGCCACTACAGTAAGAATGAAGCTGTCTACTTCCTGCAGAATTCAGTTCAGTAAACTAGTGCACTTGCTGGGCAAACAGTTGATCGGCAGGGATCCAAGGCAACAGACCCCAGCCAATCTACTATTGATGACTTATCCAGAAGATAGGCCATCAATAGTTTACAACTGGATAACCCCTTTTAAAAGCTTAACACAGCAACATAACAAGTGTTTTCTCCAAATATACCCCAAAATGCCACTTTTAATGGCTACCATTCCCAGATTTAGATACCCAGGGTTTCCTGTGTAATGTAGGATGCAGAGGTGTAACATGAAGCTCTTGGGGCCCAATGCAAAATCTGTAACAGGGCCCCTTGCCTGCCATGTGCTTTTTATAATACTGGTGTCTTCTTATGTGATGGAGGGGACTTAGGGCCTCCTATGTCCCCAGGGCTCAGAAGCAACTGCTACCCCTGCAGCCCTTATAGCTACGCCCCTGGTAGGATGCATTGTCTGCCAAGAGGAAATGGGCGTGGTTAGCTTGTCAGTAGGAGAATCAGAATGACTCTTCTCAGCCAGGTGACTTTTCTTTGCTTGTTTGCATTTTGCACTGGATAACTATGGAACCTAATTATGGAGGAACATTGGGATAAAAGAGGGCATTAGAAGTGATTAAGGTTTCCTACCCTGTTAGACAGTGAAGTTGGTTTTGGGGGTGAGATGGTGTTGACAGGCATGGCTGGCCTTAGCTATGTGCAGCCTGTGCACCATTTTCTGCTATAAACTTGTTTCTGGGGCTTAATTTATGTTATGAGTTTGCTTTTGGTGCCATATTTTTATGAGCTTTGTTATAAAGCTGTATTTATATAATAAGCTGGGTTCTGGTGCCGTAATTATGTTATGAGCTTGGTTCTGGTACAGTGTTTATTCACTAGCCTGTTCTAGTGTAGGTATGTTGTTATCTGATTTCGGCACAAGCAGAATACAGGCAGACAGCCTATCAGTGCAAAGGCTACCACCGGTGACAGGATCCCTTTAAAAGGGATTTTTCTGCTTAGAAGCCACCGGATTACAGAATACAGAGCTAATAAATAGGGTTCCTCTGTTTGGGATCCTTACCCCTTGGCCAGATGGTTGATGGGTTATAAAGAGTGTCTCTCTTTATCAAGAGACACATTCTTTCCTGCATTACATAGCCAACACGTTGGTGTGAATGGACACTGTAATACTTCAATTCCCCTGTGGAGGCACTGCAGGAAAACTAAACACTTACTTCCAGGTTTCACCACAGATTGCCACCGATGGTCCCAGGTGGACCTAGGAGGATTCTTTGTGATCAGTTTATTGTCAAATGACGCTTCTAACAAGTAGAGATTGTCTAGTGGAGAACGGATATAGAAGTATTTAAGGATTTAGTAATCAAGAGATATTCTGGTCTCAAAGGTAATTTTTCGAAATTTGATTTAATAAAAATGTAATGTCCTGAAGGCTGAAATCATCAGGAAACAGATGAGGGGCTGCAGGCGACTACAAAAAGAGGAAAAGGATATTTAGTGAAGCAGCTTTACTTTGTAGTTATAAATTGTATCAGTTATTTAGTTATTCTAACAAACAGTAGAAAAAACTGTGACAATACAGACTGATGGACGGGATATACAGTCCTTGTCAGAAGCAAGCCGCCCTCAGAAGAAGTTGTCATTCTGCTGCAGACCCCGTCCTGCACCTCCATCTCAGGCAGATATACCAATGATGAGACTCACGGTGTGATTAGATGAACGGTCAAACACCTCTGCCCTGTTAACAAGAATTCTGTTTTGCAAAAAGAAAATGTGAGGTATGTAAGGGCTAATTGCCATATACCCTGTAATAAAAACACTCCGGCCCCCAGAAGAAGTTTTACTGTTATACTCATCCTGCGGTTCCATCTCGGACAGATCTGTAAATGATGAGAGTTGTGGTGATTAGATGGACGGTCTTGTCACCGGAAGCCCTAAAAGTGGTCCCCCCCCCTTGGCCTATAAGAGGCTCTCGAAGACCCCTTGTGTGTAGTGACCTCTTCTTCTGCTTGTAGAGCTTGTTGGCCACTAGACGCCTCTACGACGCAGAGAAGAGATTTCACCCCGTTACCAGAGGAGGGCGCATTATTGGGATGTGAATAGCTGGATGGTCGTATCGATGAATTGTCCTCCACCAGCTGTTCTGACCAGTCTGTTAGGAGGTGTTGGGACCAGTGGATGTGTGAGGGCACACAAGGTGACCGGGCTCAGGACCCCCGACAGACCACCAGTAGAGAGGAGCATCTGACCAGACTGTTAGGAGGTGTTGGGACCAGTGGATGGGGGCACACAAGGTGACCGGGCTCAGGACGCCCCCTACAGACCACCAGTAGAAAGGAGCGTCTGACCAGACTGTTAGGAGGTGTTGGGACCAGTGGATGTGTGAGGGCACACAAAGCGACCGGGCTCAGGACCCCCGACAGATCACCAGTAGAGAGGAGCTTCTGACCAGACTGTTAGGGGGTGTTGGGACCAGTGGATAAGGGCACACAAGGTGACCGGGCTCAGGACCCCCTACAGATCACCAGTAGTGAGAATCGTCCTACAAGCAGCTCCAGCTGTTTCACTGTCCACTATTCAGAGAAGGGGGCCCTATCGTCACACCCCTTTGTCTGTCGGAACTATTTCCAGGCTCTTGGCTGAAGGACATTTGCTCTCGTGGCTCCCATTACATGTACAACCTCTGACCCTCACTGTTGCCCCCATTACATGTACGGCCTCTGACCCTCACCGTCGCCCCTATTATATGTACAGCCTCTGACCCCCACCGCCTCCGTTTGCAGTGATGTCAAGAACGATGAAACTGGATGCTACAGAGGGGAACCGGGTGTCTTCAGCAATGAATCCAGGTTTAGTTGGGTCACTGATGACGGCCGTGTTCGTGTCTGGAGACACAATCCTGCCTTTCCTATGGAGCGGTGCACTGCCCCCTGCTGGTGTGATGGTCCTGTGTTTCTTCCTCATAGTGCGATAGAAAACTTATTGACCAAATCTTCCGCATGTAACAGAAGTGTCTGTAGGAGGGGCTGCGTCTCCGTAACGCATAATAGCTGCTGTTTTTAGCAAAATTAAATAAAGAAGAAGCGGGTAATTCCCTCGTTGTAGCCCTCTAAGCCCACGGGTTTTTATTTCTTCCAGTGAAAATATTGCCCTGTTTATACGGTTGGCGAACAGCAGGCAGGCGGCACCTTCCCCTTGTTTCCTAGATGGAAAGCCTTCTAGCAGAAGTTGCCGCACTGTTCTTCTCTCTTCTATTAGGAGAGCGTTTTGTGTCCTTAATGTTTATGTCTGTTATTATTGCACAATGTCATTTTGGTACAAAGTTTGGTGAAGCTCCGCCCAGCGGGCGCACAATCTGTAAGTGGCCCCCCGATTCTAAGGAAAAGTTTGCATCTATACGTGAAAATCATCCAGCCGGCCGCCAGTAAGCGTGGAAACAGCGGACCATCCGTGGAAGATTTACATGAAGTCCTCAGAAATCCACCTCAGAGCTTGCAGAGGATCGGACATCCAGCCACCAGCTATGTGCGACGCTAGCCATACCGATTGTAATTGTTACCAGCCCTGAAACCGGATGAAAGGGAAAGGGACTTGGTACTTGTATACTGCCAACTTGTTCCACAGGTAATTTTTTTATTATTTATTACCCCCCACCAAGCTGGGTGCTCATTTTACCAACCTGGGAGGGATGGAAGGCTGAGTCAGCCTTGAGCCAGCTACCTGAACCAAGCGGGGATTGACTCGCAACCTTCAGGTCGTTAGCAGGAGATTAGGACTGCGTACTGCTGCCCTAACACTCTGCGCTATACGAGGATAAAGTGCATCAATGTTTCTGCGAGAGCGTGCAAACTGTAATGGAAAGCGATGGAGTCTTTAGTGATGAAGCTGCCTTCCACGTTTCGGCCAACTAATGTAACGTCATTATGTTTCCATTGATATCAAATTTCCGATTCTAAGTGTCATTAATTGGGAGTTCTGGGGTCTCACCATAGGCGTAGCGTCAGGGGTCGCTGGGGTCACCGTGGCGACCCAGCCCCTGCGCTCAGGGGACCCCAGGGCCGCCCTCCGCCATACCCATATGCAGATTCAGTGCATTAATGGCTGGCCGTTCTGTCTGCAGCAAGATACCGATCATGCTGCAGAAGGAAGAGCCAGCCTGAGAGGAAGCCCGGAAGAGCAGGGGAAGGAGGAGGGAGGCAGTCACATGGGCCGGCAGGGCACAGTGATCATGTGATCATGTGCTGCCCTTGCCTCCTGCTGAAGGGAAGCTGCTGCTACCACATGGAGGAGAAGTGGTCCGGGCCCTGGGGTATGTGTACATATGTGTGTGTCTATCTATCTAATCTATCTACCAGGCAGTTCCCATCCATTTCAATGGGAACTTAACTTGCAATACCAAGCCTGGCCACTGCATTAAGAATGGAGCTGTCTGCTTCCTGCAGAAATCAGTTCAGGACATAAATGCAGTGGCCTTAATCAGCTGATTGGCAGGGGGTCCCAGGTGACGGATTCCTACCAATCTACCTGAGGGTAGACCTTCAATAGCTTATAAATGGACAAGCCCTTTAAAAGACTTAAACATAAACCAATCTGGATAATGAATGTGTCTGATGAGGAAGGTTCTAAGGAGATGTCTGGATGGAATGTGAGCTCTGTGTTTTCTGTTCTCTGTCATTCTCTGTTCTCTACTCAGACCACGAGTTTGTGCCTCTTGGCAACCACCGGCCCCTCTGTGGTATTTTGCAGTCTGGGGCTCTTTGCCAACGGGTAGTAAAGGTCCTCGGCACGTCCTCAGGGAATATGTGAAAAGCTAAAAACATTTTGAAATGTTGTATATTGGTGTATCTGTACATGTCAATAATGGTTGCAAAAATACACCCGGCCCAGATTCCCCAAATGGTGCAAAATATTGTTTCAGAGCAATCGCTGTGCACCAAAATTGGTGTCACCTTTGTATTTTATAAGCATCATGCACTAAATTGTTTTCCCACCTGAGGGTGAACATACCTAACTGGAAGACAGGACTAAAAACAGGGGTTCACGTCCGCCCCTAGGGGCAGCATAGACCTCCACTGGGCTCCTCCTCCACAGGTTCCATGATGTTAGTCAGAAGGACAGGTGGGATCAGGCTTGTGCTCATGCTGGCCTTACCCTCCTACACGGAACGGGGTGAGTAATGCTTCTGGAGATGTTGGGGTGTGATAATTTGGACCGGCATCAGAGACGTCTCCAGTGATAAGTAAGAGGGGTCCATGCATGGGTAAATAGTCACACACACAAATATTTAATTGCACGATTTAACATTTGCATAAATTTAAGTAGCAAGCGGGAAGCCACGCCCCTCCCGTGAGAGTTGCCAGCGGCCATCTTGAATATATAAGGGATTAGAGTTGCACCATCAGACGCAGCTACAGGTGCTATCAGCATCGTGAGCTTTTTGGCACATAAAGGGCCCCAATACTATAAGAGGGGTCAAAAGAGGACTGCATGTACGTGGCGGTGGCCACTGATCCCATATGGCAGCGCGAGCAGCACTGTCCTCAAGCTGGGGAGCAGCATCGAAAAACTGGGCCCTGAGAACTGGGGGCTGAACTTAGAGAGACAACCCGATAAAAAGAATGGACTAGCATTATGCCAGCCTAGGTATGCCCCCCACCAACGCACGTAAGTGAGTCCGGCCTCAGAAAACACTGTTGTGCACACATGACGAGGACAATGGGCTTGGATCGAGCCTGGGATTATGGGGCAATAGTGTGAGAGCCGATGGAAGTCCACAGAATACGGAGAGTTTTCATGACATACGAGCTGTGTGTGTAGGGCGCAATGAATTCTCAATTAGTGCGTTGTTGATATTGCGCTTCTTACATTCTGCAGCAGATCACCTGGCATGAGAAACAGAGTTCCAAAAAAGGTAGTCGCCGCAGGAAAGACCCTTATGTAAATTGTGACGGGCAATGGCGCCAGGCGTCTCAGAACTAGGAGACAACCCCAACGGGTGGGAAGAGGTCTGTGTTACATGAAGCAAACGGAAGGCCACGGGGCAGAATTTAATAAATAGGTAACTTGCTGCTGCCAGAAGCCTTACACTGCGTACCTGAGATATGAGGAGTAATGTTCTGCGCCATTTTTTTAGAACTCAAAACTCTTAAATTGCACCAAATTTACAGACGTGGCACACGGGCTTGTACATTTGGTATAATTTACACTGCACCAAAAACAGGAAAGCTGCGCCAAAAATTTTCCCATAGCACTGCTGCGTGCGCCAAAATTGGCCCAATTTGTCTTCCGAAATATGTTTTGCACCACAAATTAAATTCCGCAATATGTACTCAAAAAAAAATTAGCCAGCATAAAATGGGGGCAAAAACAGGAAAAAACCACCCTATCCGTGTAGTTTATTGAGTCCGCAAAATGCGCCAGTCTCCACATAACACTACTTCATGCGATAAAATTGCGCCAATTTAAATTTAGAAATACATTTCCCTTCAAAAATGTTATTCTGCATCATCTACTAATATAAAAAAATAGTCAACAGTCAAAATAATGGTAATAAAACACAAAAATGCCAAATCAAGTCTATCCATGTAGTTTATTTAGCGCCAAATACCTCTTCATTTACACCAGCTTTCATTAGGTTTTAGTAGGGCCAGCTTTTACTGACACTTTGTAGCTACGCTTCATAAATACGTTGGAAGCTAGCCCCGCCTACTTTGGGGGAAGAAATAAGAATTTGACGAGCTTGTCTGAACTTTTTCTTCTATTTGTAAATTTGTCTAAGACTCAGTGCGCCTTAATTCTGGTGCAGTTTTAGACACGAATCTGTCGGAAACACATTTGCGCCTCCGTCTGTCACCGCCGCGCCATTACACAACAGTACTCCTGCTTACACAGCGGCGGCACTCAGTCGTTGTCGGCAGCGGGCAATGGTTGCCTCGTGTAGCTCTGCCCCCTCCCAGTCCCAAATTAGGATGGGGAGTGGGAGAAGGCGCTTGTGTTGTCGGCGCTGTGTAAGGCTGCCCTCATAGAGGCTTTTAAAGGGGGTTCCTTCCCCTTCAAACGATGCAATATGCCTGCAAGACATATGAACTGCAATCCAATATCTCCACACAGACCACACGGCGGACGCCACACCAGCCCCCATTCTATGGGAAGCTCTAAAATGCGTAATTGGGGGTATATTTATTTCACACAGCTCCAGATTAAAGAAAGAGCGGTCCCACAAACTGGAGGCTCCTCTTAAGAGCCTAAGTTCCCTAGAGACCCCTAATAAGTTCAACCCCTCAGACCAGTTACGGGCTAAGATATCCGCCCCTAGCCAGCAGGTCCTTTCGATACTATACCAAGCCTCATTATGCTACAAGGATAGAGCATGGAAAGGGTTCTATGGATACAGAAACAAGTGTGGTCGGTGGTTAGCTCGGGCCATCCATCCTAAAATATCCCCATCCTATGTCTTTTCTATTAATTCCAACAACAAGGGTTTAGTCCACTCAACATCCCACATCTTAGAGAACTTCCAATCTTATCAATCTCTTTACAACATTAAAGGTATTATAGGTGAATGCCGTACTCTACCGCACGGGAACGCTGAATACTTGGATAGGTATGCCTCTGATCCTAACTTGAATGAAGAGGCAAATGCAATAGATTGTGACTTTTCAGAGTCGGAAATTCTTGAGGTTATCCAAAACCTAAAGATAGGTAAGAGTCTGGGCCCAGATGGCTATGCACCTGGATTCTATAAAATCTGTGGTGGTCTGTTAGCTACCCTACTGCTCAAATTCTTTAATGCCATCTCCAAAACCTGCTCTTTTCCCCCTCAGGCTCTACAAACCATAATATTGGTATTACCCAAGGCGGGAAAAGATCCATCGGCCTGCAGTAACTACTGTCCCGTTTCCCTTCTTAACATAGATACAAAACTGTTCTCTAAGCTCTTATCCTCTCGCCTTCAGCCACTTATTCCTTCCCTAATTCATAGAGAACAGGTTGGGTTTGTCCCTGGACGAGGGGCAGGGGACAATACCATAAGAACCCTGTCTCTTACTGTATATCCCTGGCACACAAATCTGGGGGGTGCTTGTCTCTCCTGTCAGTTGATGCAGAGAAAGCGTTTGTTAGAATTTACTGTGGGTTCAGGGGAGATACAAAATTGGATCATGGCTCTATATAGCCATCCAACAGCCTGGGTACGAGTCAGCGGGATGCTATCTTCTCCATTAGAGATGAAAAATGGTAGAGGATGTCCTCTATCACCCTTCCTATACATCCTAGGAATAGGATCACTGGCAAACGCTCTCAGAGAAAACCCAGATATACAAGGGATCAAAGCAGGAACCTCAGAACATAAATTTGCATTATGTCACATTGCGCTCCTGGGACCTGTAGTTCTGTGGGTTTCCAGGACCGCACTTCCACAGGTGTGGGCTGATTGAGCTGGCTGGGTGTGTATAACTTCAGTCAGCCAATCCCCACCGGTCTGCTGCAATTAAATTTATCATTTATCTTTCTCTTCATTCCTCTCAGAACCCTGGAGTCATGCATGTTTTGCTTGGTGTCGCTGCATGCATAAGATTCTGGGTGGGAGTCCCTTGTCTGTTGGTGTGAACAGTGTCCAATTCTGCTTGTATTCAATTTAACATCTATGGCGAGCCAGGTCTCTAGGTTCCAGCATGGGGCCGTCTCTATTGGGATGATCGCTCTGCTTGTAGGCAGGACTTCTGGATTTCAGTTGTCTTGCTAGAGTAAGGACTCACGAGACAAGGACCCTTGTCATGGGCTCGTGAGCTTAAGCTTCTTGGCCAAAATACGAACCAATACCTTGTATGTACTTTACTTTTTCCATCTGCTTATGCGTGCTGGTATTCTAGGTAAGTGTTTTGGTATCTTGCAATCGTTATTAGATGTCTTCTCGCAAGTCCTGTTTGCAGTTCATTTTATTATGGCAGTTCACTTTGTTATGACCCTTTATTTAGGAAATGATTTGAGGGAAGGCTGCCAACCAAGAGGTGGTGCTGCAGAGGTATTGTTCCATCTCCCTTATTTGCATATTACCCATAGGAGCATGGATGGCCTTATACGTCTCCTCACTCACCTTCTTGGTGCTCTCCTTAAGGAGTGATGTTACCCCTACTGACAAATATCTTTCATAAACGCTCCTCTAAATTATGGGTAGAATTGGAGCAGGACTCCACTCCCCACCAGGCCCGGGTGTTTTTTGGCACCCCCACCATACACAAAGACAAGTTCCTGATATATTGTTGTTTATCTGCCAGTTCCTCGATGTCTAGAATAGCTTTCGACACATTCAAACTTAGTGTCTATCCCGGGTCCACTAACTCCCCTTTTGGGTAACGCTGATTTACCAGCATTGATCAAAGGTCCTCCCTTACTTGCCTGACTACAATCTCCCCTACCTCAAATACAAGTGCAGGCGTGAAGCCTCTGCATGAGTTGTTGGGTGGGTGTTGGCCCGTTGGCCAGGACATGGTTCCAATACCTACGACTTTATAATTATATACACTACCTAGGCCCAATATTACGACTACTTGCTCCATTGTCAAAATTTGAAAAACTTTGTTTATCATCCACAACACAGAAAGTTGGAGTCTCTCTGGTCTACCAAATTTTTGTGACGGAGGAAACACGAGGCGATGTACTGGTCTTCAAATGGGGCTGGGAGAAGGAATTGGGTAGCTCCTTCATTGATGATCTCTGGGCCAAGTCCTTTGCAGTGACACATAAATTCTCCATCTTCTGTAGATACCAAGAGCTCAACTACAAACTTTTATCCCAGTGGTATAGAATCCCAACACGGGTGGCGAAGATGTTTCCCCAGATTTCAGATAAATGCTGGGGATGTTCCTTGGACAGAAGCACCTTTCTCATATTTGGTGGACCTGTCCATTACTTTTCCCATTATGGCAGGAAGTAAATTTATTGTATAACTCTATATATAAAACATCAATCTCCTTTACCCCAGAAGTGGCTCTCCTGTCTATGATCCCAGGTCCTGTTAAGAGAGTTGAAAGTAATGTACTCAGAGTTTTCCTTTTGGCAATGTGCCAAATTATCCCAAAGCTCTGGAGATCAACATCACTTCCCACAAGATTGATGTGGCTGGAAGCTCTGGACTCCATAATGTACATGTAATAGCTTAGTGCTAACGATGACAACAAATTCACAAGATTTTACGCCATCTGAGCATCTTGGATGTTGCTCCGCCCATCTCCCCACCTAAATAGTTGGCTATTTACTGCTGTTTTATCCTAAATTTATCACTTTTTATAGAAATATTCTCATTCCAAATGTAATGCCTCTAGAGCTGGACTCTCTCTCTCTGCCCTATTCTTTCCTATTCTTCTTTCTCTTCCTTTCCATCTTAACCCCTTAGTGACCAAGCCTGTTTGCGCCTTAATGACCAGGCCAAATTTTGCAAATCCGACATGTGTCACTTTAACATGGAAAAACACCAGAAAGGTTTTGCATATCCAAGCGATTCTGACATTGTTTTTTCGCCACATGTTGTACTTCATTTAGGCGGAAAAAAAAGACCGATAGAATTTGTGTTTATTTATTAAAAGCGCCAAAGTTGGGAAAATTTTGAAAAAAAAACGTCATTTTTTCACATTTCCAACTGCAATATCTCAAATATGTGCAAACATAATATAGAAATTTTTGCTAAGATAAATATTTCCATCCGTTTACTTTATTTTGGGCGCACATTGGAAAAACTTTCATTTTTTTTTTTAACCATTTAGGAGACGTACAAATTTAACATTACTTTTCAGCATTTTGAGGAACACTTTGTTTTCCTACATCAAGCCAAATTCTAAAGGCTCATAGGAGTCAAAATGATAGATACCCCCACAAGTGACCCCATTTTAAAAACTACACCCCTTAATGTATTCACTGAGGGGTGTCATGAGTATTTTAACCCCACAGTTTTTTTCAGGAGTCAATGCAATTTAGAAGAGAAAAACTAAAATTTCATATTTTTGCAAATATGTCATTTTAAAGACAGGACTTTTTTCTATAGTACACATGAAAATGAGGATTTGCACCCCAGAATGGATAAGCCTGTTTGTCCCGTGCTCAGAAACATACCCATTGTGGCCCTAATCTTACATCTGGATGCACAATGGGGCCCAAAATGAAAGGAGCAACCGGTGGCTTTCGGGACAGAAATTTTGCTTGAAGGAGATTTAGTCCCCATTGCACACTTGTAGAGCCATTGAGTGACCAAAACGATGGAGAACCCCCACAAGTGACCCCATTTTGAAAAGTAGACCCCTTAACGAATTTATCTAGGGGTACGATGACTTTTTTGACTTCACAGTTTTTGAATGAATCTAAGCCAAGCAGAAGGAAAAAAATTACGATTTTCATTTTTTTGGCAATTTTGTCAATTTAAAAACTGTTGTTTTTGTACAGTGTACATAGGAATGAAGAGGTTCACCCCAAAATGGATACCCCTGTTTGTCCCGTGTTCAGAAATATACTCATTGTGGCCCTAATCTACTTAAAGGAAACATGGCTAGGCCTATAATGGAAGGAGCACCCATTGGATTTCAGGGTACAACTGAAAAAATTCCAGGCCCCCTTGCCCACTTGTAGAGACATTGAGCGGCCAAAACGAAAAAGAACCCCCCCCCCCCAAATGACCCCATGTTGAAAACTAGACCCCTTAACAAATTCATCTAGGGGTGTACTGTGTATTTTGACCCCACAGTATTTGACTGAATCTAAGCAAAGCAGAAGGAAAAAACAACGATTTTCATTTTTTTGGCAATTTTGTCAATTTAAAAACTGTTTTTTTTGTACAGCACACATAGGAATGAAGACGTTCACCCCAAAATGGATACCCCCGTTTGTCCCGTGTTCAGAAACATACCCATTGTGGCCCTAAACTACTTACAGGACACATGGCTAGGCCCATAATGGAGGGAATGCCCGCTGGATTTCAGGGCACAACTGAATAAATTCCAGGCCCCATTGCCCACTTATACGGAAAAAAAATTGACTTCCTAAAAATAATCCCCCCCCCCCCCCCCCCGCCATCCCCATTTTTTGGCATTCCCTAAATATTAGATAAAAATGATAATATAAACCGCGTTTTATGTCCGAAGACAGGGGTAATTACGGAGGCTGGTTGGGATGGGCACATGGGGCAAGAAAACCGGGTATTCCCCCTCCTCTCTCGCTTGGGGGTATTTCGTGACCTCAGCGGCGGGGATGGGGTGTAAAAAGTGGCCCTCTGTGAGGCTTTGTAATCTTGCTGCAGTGTGGCGGTCTCACAGAGAAGGCGCTCAACAAGCTGCTCCTGGAACTGCATGAAGGCGAGCGTTCCCGGGGCTTCTTGTAAATTACGTATTACAGGTAGCGGTCTGAATAACGCCGGGCTCACGCAGCCGTAGATGGAATCCGCTTGCGGAGGCCCGCAGCGGATCCCAGCTGTGAGCCCGGCTGTGACCCTGCGTACGGCCGCGTAATGTACTGCGCATAACTGCCTACTCACACAGGCGGTCATGCACAGTACACCTTTGCTTGTATTTCCTGCACCGTCGCTTAGCGATGACGCGGGTACCCGCTGCCCGTATACAATGTAGTTGCGTATGGGCTGCGGGTATATCCACCACCATGGAGCACAATAGACTCTATGCTGCTGATAGCCGCGGTAAAATAGAACCTGCTGCGTTCTCTTTTCTGCGAATGGATTACACAATTCCAACCCACTAATGTGAGCGGAATTGTGTAATCCAATGCGCTTCATCTGCGTATTACCGCGGATCAGATGCATGTGGAATCTGTAATTCGTATCCGGTCATGTGAGACCGGCCAAAGATAGATCGCTACCTTTTTATCACGTGACCTGTGACCGCTCAACGAGGCCACCCGTCACTGCTTCATGCTCTCGGCGACCGTTGGTCGCTGGGAGCAAGGAGATTTTAAGTTTCCTGGGCTCCCCGACTCCTGCGCATGTGTCCGGTGTTTTGCCGGCGGTCGCATGTGCAGAATCCGTGAAAGTTCACGGAGGAAGATCGCGCCGAGGTGCAAATACGGAGGCCTCCGGTAAAAAGTTTCATCTCCTCTCACCGATCGCGTCGGTGAGGGGAGATGAAACTAACTTTTTTTTTTTTGTACTTTTGCGTGATTGCCATTATCCATTGGATAACGGCGAACACGTGATCTGGAACCGCTCACCGCGGCCCCCTGTGAAATCTTCAGGCTCTCGGCTAAGTTTTGTAGCCAAGAGCAGGGAGATTTTAAGTTATCCTGGCAATCCACGGCTTTTGCGCATGCGTCTGCCGCTTTGGCGACGGCCGCGTGCGCAGAAGCTGTGGTAAGATCCGCAGATAAATCCGGGGGCCTTAGATACGTAATTTCATCCTCCCTCACGGATATGAGCCGTGAGGGGAGATGAAATGTAAGCGTTTTAAACTTTTTAACACTTTTTTTTAATTACTTTTTTACACTTTTTTACTTCAAATGATCACTGCTATCCATTGTATAACAGTTATCATCTCTGCAGTGACATCCCTCTGCTCTGGGCTACACATGGCAGCCAGGAGCAGAGGGATTTTAAATTTCCCGGGTCCTGAGCCCCTCTGTGCACGCGCCCGATGTCAATCATCGGGCGCGCATGCACAGAAGCGGACTCAGGTCCCGGAAGACCGGGACGCCGCTGAGGACCGGGGTTGAGTATTTTCACCTCCCCTCATGGATCCGATCCATGAGGGGAGGTGAAATTAAGCTGATTTTTACTTTTTTTAAAAGCTTTTTCGCGATTGCCGCTATCCAGGTGATCGCGGGTCCGGGGACCGCTCCTGGCTACCTTCAGGAGTCGGGAACCAGGAGATTTTAAACTCCCCAGGGTTCCCATTCTTCTGCACATGCGCGTGACGTCATTCGTCACGCGCATGTGCAGGAGAGCCGGGCCGGGTCCCGGGGGACCCTTTCTCTGCGGCAGACATCGGGGAACCTGGGTGAGTATTTTCAGCTGCCCTGATGGATCCGATCCATCAGGGCAGCTGAATCTTTAACTTTTAAGGCACTTTTATTAACTTTTTTGCGATCGGCGTCGGATAGCGCCGATCGCAATGCCGGGGGGGGGGGGGGGGGCCCGCAGCCCAGGATGAGAGCTCCATGCTGTCGGCTACCTGCGGGCACCGACAGCATAGAGCTGTCACGTCCATAGCCCATGGGACTTTATTCTCTGCAGGAAGCATGTTTTTACGTCCTCAGAGAATAAAGCCCACTTGGGCAGGACATAAAAACACTATTGGCTGGTCGTTAAGGGGTTAAATTTGGTTACTATATACTTATGGTCTCTGCTCATGGGCGTAGCTATAGAGGATGCAGGGGATGCGGTTGCACCCGGGCCCAGGAGCCTTAGGGGGCCCATGAGGCCTCTCTTCTCCATATAGGAAGCCTAGTACTATGAATAAAGCATTATAGTTGGAGGCCCTGTTACAGATTTTGCCATGGGGCCCAGAAGCTTCAAGTTACGCCTCTGTCTCTGCTGCTTGTCGGTGGTAGAAGACCTTTACCGTCAAACCATTAAAAGAAGGCGGCTACACCCAATGAGCCAATCAGAGGAATGCATTTCAACTTTATATGCTCTCTTAACATGAGGTTACATGTGGTGCCAATAAACTCTACAGCTCACCGCGCAAAAAACAAGACCTCATAGGGCCATGTCAACGGAAAAATCCTAGTGTCCAAAATAGCCATGTCATTAAGCGGTTAAAGGCAAGCATAGCCAAAAATAAAAGCACCCAGTGTAATAATCGTGACTAGGAATTGGTTCAGGCATGGGTTAGTATTGAGGGCTTCTGACAAAATAAAATTATACATTTCCTAAGATGTCATAGTAGACGCCGATGTAAAGAAAGGAAGTGTCTCTGACTATAGGTGGCCACGGATTGGTCTCAATGTATAGCCGGCTTTGGGAGGGGCGGATTGGATAGACTGATGTAGAAAAAATTAATGTGCTTGAAGCCAGTTGGCGGAAGAAGACACCTAATATAATATGTGCTGATGCTACGGCTGGGTCCAGGAGTACAGTGGGGACCTCTTACATAATCAATGACTCTAAATCATTAATCTTCACTGATGCTAAGTGCTTACAGTGATTTAATACGTGCATTTATTTACTTCTATATAGATGCAGTTAGTACTATAGATTCCACTTGGTACTTGGCGTCTGCTATGAGTACTTGGAGGCCAAGTGTAACCTCGAGAAGATCTGCTTGGGTCCGCTTCTTTCAGATTTCAGATTGCATTAGGTAATAATTCATCCATACTGGAAAAAGTCAAATTGTAATATACCCAAGGAAACTCCAGGTAAATGGAAACTCCTAAGGGAGGGAGGTAATCTCTTACTGCTAACTGCTTGTTATATAAATGGACTTACCCAAAGAGCCAAGTGTCAGTGCTTTATTTCATGCATAGTGGTCACTTAGTTAAGGCTCAGTCAGATGGGCGTTTGTTCGCAGCGTATGCTTCTTGCGTTTGTGATCCGCATCTATTAGAACCAATGCTTTGAGAACATACAGTGAACATCACGATCCTCTGGCACAGCTGTGGCACAGGAGCGTAATGTTCTCCCATTGCTTTCAATGGGACCAGCACTTCGGCAGAAGAATATTGCTCTAGTTTCAGGCAGTATTCTGGCGAATCTGCATGGAACGACTGCGCACTCAAAGATTTATTTTTGGTAGGCCTGTCTGACGCTGTAAAAGATCTATTGCTGTCCCATCCGTCACCATCTACTTTGAATCAGGCAATGGAATTGGCAGTCAGAGCGAATCGTAGACTAAGGTCTAGAAGGGATGGTATGCTAGAGGCCTGTCAAGAACGTGGTGTCAAGTCTCTGGCTAGTTCTACAGCCTGTAACCCATTGTCAACTTCCGGAGATGATGGTATGGAAGTGGACCGATTGAGTCCTGGAAAGCGGAGGCCCTTCCGGGTTTCTAACCAACTCTGCTTTTACTGCGGCAAGGCTGGTCATCGCATCCTGCCAGGAAAGGGCAGCTACGGAAGAAGCAGGAAAACTTCAGCTCCTAGGTGACTGTCGGGAGGGTCATCTACTAGGACAGGTACCCCCAAAATTACTGGTGCCTTGTAGTGTGTCTTACAAGGCTTTTCACAGGGTGGGACAGGCATTTATAGATTCTTGGTCGGCCGCGAACCTTATCCATTTGCAGTTCATAAGACCACTGTTGTCAAGTTTTAAGGTTTGCCGATCCACTTTAAAATTATCGATGCAACCCCTCTGTCCTCTGGGGTAGTGCGTTGGAGTACACCAGAACTTCGGTTCATGGTGGGCGCATTACATTCGGAGGTTATTTCATTCCTGGTCATGAAGAAGATGTCCGTGGATGTCGTTCTGGGATTGCCATGGCTAAGGACACACAATCCTCAGTTCGATTGGACTGCGCTGCAGCTAGTTTGGTGGGGAGGGTTATGTCAGGATCATCTAGTGCCGGTTACTTTGTGCTCCACCAATACTATTAGTATTCTGGACTATTTATAGGATTTTCAAGATGTGTTCTCTAAGAAGCTTTCTGAGGTCTTACCCCCACACTCCAAATGGGATTGTAGGATTGATCTGGTCCCAGATAGTCCCATCCCTAAGGGGGCCATATTTAATCTGTTGGGTCAGGAGCATGAGGCTCTTAAATCCTATATTTCAGAGGCTTGAGCCAAGGAACATATCAGACCATCAAAGTCACCAGCTGGAGCAGGCCTTTTTTTTGTTGAAAAGAAAGATGGGTCTTTGCGGCCTTGTGTTGACTATCAGCTTTAAACAAGATCACCATAAAAAAATCAGTGCTCGCTCCCTCTGATACCTGATCCGTTGAATCAGGTGGTGGGAGCACGCTGGTTCTCTAAGTTTGACCTGCGGGGGGCTTACAATCTTATACATATTAAGTCTGGTGACGAGTGGAAAACCGCATTCAACACCCCGTTGGGGCACTTCGAGTGTCTAGTGATGCCCTTTGGGTTATGCAACGCCCCTGCGGTTTTTCAGGGGTTCATGAATGCGTTCTTCCACGATTACGTGTTTTTATGGTTGTCTATTTGGACGACATTTTGGTGTACTCGTCGGATTAGGACACACATGTCAAACATCTCCACTAGGTGTTAGAGTGGCTACGGGAGTACCAATTGTATGTTAAATTGGCAAAGTGCTCATTCGGGGTCAAACGCGTGTCATTTCTTGGGTATATCATCACTCCAACTGATGTGTGTATGGAATCAGACAAGGTTTCGGCAATCACACATTGGGCTAAACGAGATAATTTGAAGGCTCTTCAGCACTATCTTGGGTTTTCCAATTTTTACATAAAATGTATCAGAAATTTTTCAGCGATTGCACAACCACTGACTGATCTCACAAAAAAAGGAGCGGACGTGACGTCGTGGTCTCCGGAAGCTTCAAAGGCATTGGAGCAACTTAAGAGGGCTTTTTCCACCGCGCCTGTGCTTGCTCAGCCAGACCCTCAGAAGCCCTTTTTCGTGGAGGTAGACGCTTCTGAAGTTGGGGTCAGTGCAGTCCTCTCCCAAAAAGTAGAGAGCCACTCAGGGTTTAGTCTGTGTGCCTTATTTTCCTGTAAGTTCAGTAGCATCAGTCACGTACCTGTCGGGAGATAAAAATGTGAAGGCTGATGCCGTCTCCTGCAGTTTCGGGACTCTAGAGGTTGGGGACTCTTCTCCGGAAGGCATCCTCCCTCCCGGTGTCATGGTGGCAGCCTTGACACGAAACTTTCTGGCTCAGCTTCAGGAATATCAGCTAGAAGCCCCGGAAGTTATTTGTTCCGATGTCTCTGCGTTTATTGGTTCTGGAGGAGTCTCATTCCTCCAATTTTGCAGGGCATCCGGGGGTCCAGGGGACTCTTAAGCTATGTTCCCGCTTCTACTGGTGGCCCGGCATGGCATGGGAGGTCTGGGAGTTCGTAAATCGGTGTTCAGCTTGTGCATGTGGCAAGAGTCGCCGTAAGAGCCCTGAGGGACCGTTAATGCCGCTGTCAGTACCTAGTAGTCCATGGTCACACGTGTCCATGGATTTTGTCACTGACCTGCCTCTGTCACAAGGTTGTTCCACCATTTTGGTGGTTGTTGACAGATTCTTGAAAATGGCCCATTTAGTTGCTCTGAAAAAATTACTGTCTGCCACTGAATTAGCGAGAATTTTCATTAAAGAGATTATAAGGTTGCACGGAATACCGGTCAATATAGCTTCATGGCCCAATTTTGGAGGGCCTTCTGTAAAAACTTGGGAACATCTCTGTCTCTCTTATCAACGCTTCATCCGCAGATGAATGGGCAAACGGAAAGTAAAAATCAAGACCTAGTACAATTCTTGCATCTTTTTGTGGGCGAGAGGGTCAGTCGGTGGGTAGAGTTTTTACCCTTGGCCGAATTTGCCATAAATAATCGTATAAGTTCAGTGACGGGGGTGTCACCTTTCTTTTGTGTGTTCGGTCGGCATCCCCGATTCCTGACTTCCATTCCAGTACCTACAGCTTGTCCCGCGGTTGAGGTTGTTACTAGTGAGTTGCGGGAGGACTGGAATAGTGTACACAAGAACCTGGAGGAAGCAAGTGGTCGTATGAAACTACGTAGTTGTAAAATGTCCACTGTTTCAGAGCCATTTGAGGTCGGTCAGAAGGTCTATCTGTCCACGAAGAATAAAAAAATTGAAGCTCCTCTCGGTAAAGCTTGCGCCGCGTTTTATCGGTCCCTTTGCCATAATGCGAGTCATTAATCCTCTTGCCTATGAGCTGGATTTACCAGGTTCTTGGAGGGTACATAGCCCTAAAGGGATTTATGAAACACCCTATCTCCAGGAAGGGACATTGGCGTGGGTGAGAGTTAGGGAGCTACGCGCCGTGCGTACCTATGCACCCCACTAGTACTGTAACAAGACTGTTAGGAGATGAGAGGAGCATCTGACCAGACTGTTAGGAGGTGTTGGGAACAATAGATGTGAGAGGGCACACAAGGTGACCGGGCTCAGGACGCCCCCGACAGACCACCAGTAGAGAGGAGAGTCTGACCAGACTGTTGAGGGGTGTTGGGACCAGTGGGTGTGTGAGGGCACACAAGGTGACCGGGCTCAGGATGCCCCCTACAGACCACCAGTAAAGTGGAGTGTCTGATCGTTCGACAAGCACAAGCAGCTCCAACTGTTTAGTTGTCTGCCATCCAGAGACAGGTGGCGCCATCGTTACACCCCTGTGTCTGTCGGAACCATTTCCAGGCGCTTTGCTGAAGGACATTTAGTCTTACGGCTCCCATTACATGCACTGCCTTTGACACAAACCCACTGTGTCGCTTCCATTTGTAGTGGTGAACGATGAAACTGGACTGCTACGGAGCGATGAATCTAGGTTTAGTTTAGATAGTTTGGATACTACAGGTGGCATCCAAATCCTGCCTTTGCTGTGGAGTGGCATACTGCCCCCTGCTGGTGTGATGGTCTGGGGGGGGGGGGCATCGCATACAACAGTCGGTCACCCCTAGTGGTACGATGGACAATGACAGCTCAGCAATACGTGTTCCTCTCATGGTGGCTTCCAAGAGGCATCTTCCAGTAGTATAATGCTCGGCCACACACACACAAGGGGGTCACAGGAAGCCTCCACAACATTGTCACAATGCCATGACCACCTGCTCACCAGATTTATCAGCTATACCTATAGATATAGTTACAACAAGTGTGGAGCAATATGCAGCAGGATACAATGCAGAACTTGTATGCCACCATGCCCAGCCTTATCACATCTTGTACCCAAAAGGGTACTAGAGCCTCCATGCCTCCTGCATCACATCTTGTATCCAAGCTAGAGGTGGTACAACAGGGTACTAGAGCCTCTATGCTGACCTGTATCACATCTTGTATCCAAGCTAGAGGCGGTACAACAGGGTACCAGAGCCTTCATGCCCACCCGTATCACATCTAGTATCCAAGCTTGAGGTGGTACAACAGGGTACTAGAGCCTCTATTCCCTACCGTATCAATCTTGTATCCAAGTTAGAGGTGGTACAACAGGGTACTAGAGCCTTCATGCCCACCCGTATCACATCTTGTATCCAAGCTAGAGGTGGTACAACAGGGTACCAGAGCCTTCATGCCCACCCCTATCACATCTAGTATCCAAGCTTGAGGTGGTACAACAGGGTACTAGAGCCTCTATTCCCTACCGTATCACATCTTGCATCCAAGCTAGAAGCGGTACAACAGGGTACCAGAGCCTTCATGCCCACCCCTATCACATCTAGTATCCAAGCTTGAGGTGGTACAACAGGGTACTAGAGCCTCTATTCCCTACAGTATCACATCTTGTATCCAAGTTAGAGGCCGTACAACAGGGTACTAGAGCCTCCATGCCCACCCGTATCAGTGTGTAAGGGCAATTATCTTCTGGTGTCATCAGCTACTGATGTTGTTTTGGCCTTGATACCATCAACAATTAAGCCTTCATTATCTTCTGCTGTATAAGGATTTTGAGATTACTCTGCTTGTTCTGTCCCAGTCTATACAGCAATGCTATAAAGTGGACTGCAGAAAACAGGAAGCGTTAGCCTACTGTTTCTGTCCTGATGGCTATATACTATATACAAATGAGCAGTATATGATATTTTCTCAGCTTCAAACATTACATCTTTTTGTTGGTCATTAGGGAATGCTTGTTGTTTGCTATACACTATAACACATTATTGTATTTGCACACATTACGGGTAGATCACAGCTGCTCTCTCTCTGATGATTGTTCTGGGTCCAGATGGGTTTCAGAGCGATATCCTGGACATATTGAAGCTTCAGATGTCCACATCATGTAATTACACTCAAGTTTAGCCCTCTGAGGGGAAATTGCGTCACAGACTCTCCCGATTAATAAGGTTGAGGAGAAGATGATGTCCGATATCATCTCCTAATGTCTCCTGTTTGTGACTCATCCCTATTTTATTTAAAGTTCTGGATATTCTGCAGTTATATCTTCCTCGCTGAAGATTCTGTGCAAGACGATAAATTAATGTCTTCAAAGTGGATACAATGACGAGAAAAGATTAGGTTCTTCTCTGAAAATTTACAAAAAATTCCCCTTAAAGAGAACCCACCACTACAACAGATCTATTACCGATCTAAAGAGAAGTTACTTGGTGGGGCTGCAGAGGCAATATACCATCTGTTATTTGCATACCAAATTCTCCAGAGGTGCATTACATGACCTGCAAGTCTCCTTATGTCTACTTGATGCTCTCCACAAGGAAAAACCGTACTCCTGACCTACTGCAATGAGATAGACTTGCCAAACTTTGGGAAATGACATCATGGCGATTCTGAGAAGTGATGTGCTAAGCTGCATATGAAACATGGCATGCAAAAAAAATTGAAACACATGCAACTCCCACTTATACAGAGCACGCCCCGGCTTAAGGCGTTTTAATTCATAGGAAACACATATGAACCACCTTCACCATACCCCAAAATTAATACTGAACCCGGTTTTGACCCTTTAAACATATACATAGCCCTGACTAGACTCCCTAATGAGATACCGATCCCAGACCAAACCCCCTAATAACAGATCCCAGATCAGATCCTCCAAATACAAGACACTTCATATCAGAGCTCCTTAAAACAGGTCTTGGACAAAACTTCCTAAATAAATGCCAACCCCAGACCACACCCCATAGATTTAAAAAAAAAAAAAGAGAGATCCCAGACGAGACCCTCTGAAGAACTACAGACCCCGCACCAAACCCCAAAGATAAAGAGACCCCAGACAGACCCCCTTAATAAACACCACAGACCAGACCCTTGAAGTAAAAAGAGACAGTAGACCCCCAAAACAGATACAGGTCTCAGAACAAATCCCTTGGATGAAAAGAGATCCCGGAACAGACCCTCTAAATCAGCGGTTCTTAACCTGGGTTTGATCGAACCCCAGTGTTTCGGTGAGCCAGTCTCAGGGGTTCGGCAGAGGTCAAGAAACACACGCTGTTCAATCATCTCAATTAACAGATGCAGGGCGGTGGAGTCAACATCATCGAAGTGGAAGAAAACCTGAAGGCTTTTCGAAAAAACTTCTCCCTGCTGGACGACTGTGTAAGTAAGATCGAAGATGTGTCTGGAATGGAGACGTTTCTGTGCCGAGGAACTGAAGCAAGCAATTGCCATGCACTTAGATGAGTTCGCAAAGTCTCTCGGATACTTTCCCACCAGAGAGTCATATCCAGCTTGGGTAAGACAGCTGTTCACGTTCAGTGTTGCCACAACAGATGTCAATGATGAATACCTCAACGAAATCATTGAACTTCCGCAGAGCCAGGTTCAACAGCAACTCTTCAGAAACAACAACACTCACAATGTTTTGGTGTCACCGAATCGTAGTGTACCCTCTTATAGCTAAGAAAGCCCTTAAGATACTCATACCATTTGTTATAATGTATCTTTGCGAGCAATCCTTTTTGAAAATGGTAGACATAAAAATGAAGAAAAGGAGCAGAAGGGTTCGGTGAATGCACATATGAAACTTGCGGGGTTCAGTACCGCCAATGAGGTTAAGAACCACTACTCAGAACGAATACAGCTGGAAGTGTGTGTGTGGGGGGGTAAGTTTATAGTTTAATGTTTGCTTTGATAGTACCGCTGCTTTAAGAGGGGACACGAGCAGGAAAACAAATTCCTATTTTATACCGGTTTTCTTTCTGAAAGTGGATGTAACATCAACTGTACTATTGAAGTAATAAAAGAATGCAGGCTATCTATAAGAAGAAATGGTGAGGGAACACTTAGCTAACTTAAATGAATTCAAGTCTCCAGTTTCAGATCAATTATATCCTAGGGTACTAAATGAAGCAGCATAGGTAATTGCTGCACCATTCACCGGGATATATTCGAAAATTCATGGAGAATTGTAGAAGTCTTGAAGAATGGAAAAGGGGAAAAAAGGGAAGAAGTTGGATCCAGGAAACTACAGGCCTGTGAGCCTGACTTCTATACCGGGAAAGATTTTTGAACATATTATTAAACAGCATGTATGCAAGTACTTGGCTGAGAATGGAGTCAGAAACCAGAGCCAGCATGGCAGCATGACAAACTCACTGACTGGGTTGATCAGGGAAGTGCAGTAGCTATAGTGTATCCTGACTTTAGTAAAGCATTTGACAAAGTATCTCCTACCATCCTTATTGAAAAAATAACCAAATATGGAATTGACAAGGCAACTGTTAGGTGGATTCACAACTGGCTGAGTGATCATACTCAAAGAGTGGTCATAAATGGCTGCATATCCAAGTGGAAGAATGTATCAAGTGGGGTACCACAAGGCTTTGTCCTAGGCCCAGTGTTGGTCAACATTTTTATAAATGATCTGGAGGAGGGAATTGAGGATAAACTGATGAAATTTGCCAGTGGCACAACGCTAGGAGGGATAGCTGAGAAATGCAAAGTCCTACATCTGGGCAAGAAAAATGAAAACACATACAGAATGGGAGGAATTGGGCTAAACAGCAACACATGTGAAAAAGACTGACTTGATAAAGACCGGTGACTAACGGTCGAAACTTTGTCTGTCATCTATGGAGGCAAATAAAGCATTGCTTTATTAAGTAGATGGTCATGTTAAGAAAGTCGTTGTACCTATTCCCCACCTGCTGCTCCAACTTTGAAGGGATGTTAAGTGGTTGAAATCTGGATGAAAGGTCCACATCCTGCTGAGAGCGTGCAAACCTTAAGTTCCCCCCAGCGTTTTTCAGCGGGGTTTGTGAGTGCTGCTGACTGTTTTTAAATTTTGAGACACATGTGAAAAAGAGCTGGGTATACTAATAGATCATAGACTGAACATGAATCAACAGTGTGATGCAGCAGCCAAAACGGCAAACACAATTCTGGGATGTATTAAGGGAAGCATAGAGTCTAGATCACGTGAGGTCATTATCCCCCTCTACTCTTCCTTAGTCAGACCTCATCTGGAATACTGTGTCCAGTAATAGCGGTCTACAAATATCTGAAGGGCTGTCACAGTGCAGAGGGATCAGCCCTATTCTCATCTGCACAAGGAAAGACTAGAAGCAATGGGATGAAACTGAAAGGGAGGAGACACAGATTAGGTATTAGACAGTGAGGGCGATCAATGAGTGGAACAGGTTACCATGGGAGGTGGCGAGTTCTCTGGGATTATTTAGTAAATCCTGCACTGAGCAGGGGGTGGGAGCTGATGACCCTGTAGAAACCTTCAAACTCTACCATTCTATGATTTTATGAAGACTCCAAAGAGGAAGTGTCTGGAAGTAGTAGTGTGTGGTGCAGCTATGCTGTGTCCAGACACAGAAAAGAGGAGTCTCTCCTGGATTTAAACTGCAAGCACTGCAGATTCTCTTCCGGGGAACAGAAGGAGAGAGAACATGGATACAGGACTCAGAGTCCAAAGTTCTGCTGCTCCCGCCTTCCCGACAATATCGGATTGTATTCTTCACAGTTTACACCTGTAAGCGGACACTGACTTTTTTTTAATAACACTGCTAATGTGGAACTTTCAGGACTGTTCAAGTTGTTATGCTTTAGAGACTAAATCTCCTCGGTGATCGAGACCCACGTTGAAAGATTTTATTACAGTTTTTATTAATGTTACTGTTGAAAGCATCAAATATGTCTTCTAAGTCCTACATGAATCACCCTCAAAGTCTCCGGTCTGGAACCTGGTCATGAGTCCTTAATGCTCCATCTGCCCACACAGGAGGAAAAAGGGACTCTGACTTCCCTAAGGGAGCTTGGTCTGATGCTTCCAATGCCGGAGTCAGACTTTGTTGTTACCCATCAGGCGAGACCCAGGGGAGGCCTGAACTTGCCACCCTACCTCTCCTCCAGACCAGACCCCAAAATAAAGACCCCAACCACACCCCTAAATAAAAAGCCCATACTGGACCCTCAAAACTTATACAAACTCCAGATCTCCTAAACTAATACTGATCCCAAACCAAACTCCCGAAACTAATACAGACTCCAGATTCCTGAAAAGAATAGAGACTCCAGACCCTTAAAACAAATAAACACAGACTCCAAACCAAACTGCTTGGATGAAAATGGACCCAGACCTCTTAAACTACTACCAGCAGTCTTGAGATCAATGCTTGTCCCTACAGTAAGACCCCCAACGATCAAACTTTTATCACTTTTTCTGTGGACAGGTGATAAAAGCCAATTCCAGTAAAACCCCATTAACTTCAGTAGAGTTGGATTGGTCATGACTTGCATGGACTTCTGCACAGATAGACATGACGCCCAGTGGACATTTCTACCATTTATTTCAATGGACTCGGACTGATAACTCACTCTTTCAGAGAAATCAGAAGCCTTTCTGGCGTTCTAGAGGATGGATCCCTACAAATCTGACATGAAGACTGTCATGAGTATATAATTTCGGAGGACCCCTTTTATTCCGTTACTTTTTCAAGTACATTTTCAGCAAGTGCTTCGGACTTTACACCACAGCAAAAGAGCAGACAGTAATAGTAGTGGTGAACCCTTTCATTATTTGTACGGCTCCAACATTGTGGCAAAGCTAAAAAAACTGACTTCAAATGCCCAAAGCGAACTGACATTTATAATGACCTGTGACCAGAGGATATTGTGGTTCCCCGTAATCCCGGGATATCGTGCCATGTCAGCTCCGCGCTCACAGAATGCATGTATTGTTATTATTACAGCCGGTCAGGAGGGGGTGGAAGAATGTGAGACCTTCGTAATTCTGACACATCCTGAACCGCTGTTGTACAAGGCGAAATGTGCAAAGCCCAAAATTATGTTTTTCGTCTTTTGAGGATATATTGATACGGGAAAGAGAAATGCATTAGGGGGATAGTGGGAGGGAAATTAGTACCGGGGGCAGAGTGCAGAACTAGGAACCTCAACCAGGGAGTAGAGTCAGTAGTCGGGCAATGAGGGTATCCACCGATTAGGACGTAAGTGATGCCATTCATCCCTTTACCAACCAAAGTAGATAATGGGGATCCAGAAATGGAGTCCTACTTGAAATACTAAATAGCACAGTTTTCGAAGGTTTCTCATCTCTCACTGCCGAGGACACTTAGTAATAGAATCATAGACGGTTCTATGTGCGGAATTATCCAACACTGCAATAAAAGAATGAGAATATAAGGAGGTTCATAGAAAAGATTCTATACAAAGTATCTACGGACTTCACAGGAACGCAGATAACCCAGCGGACCCAAAAAGGACCACAGCCGGATCCCATACAAGGGAGCATTGTGCATATCTGGCTGTAAATCACTTTGCAAAGAGTCCATGGGGAACGCAGGATGCTCTACTAGACAAAAACACTACTGTATGTGATGTACCGTATCTGTGAGGTCCATTGTCCGATCCTTGTATTCTGTCCAAATAAGAGCAGCTCACAGCAGTGAAAGATCAATGTTTCCTGAGATAATTTCTTCTAGAAAGATGTTGTTTATGATACAATATTATTAAATAGCATTACATTAGGTGGGGGCAGTATTATAGTAGTTATATCCTTGTACATAGGGAGTAGTATTATAGTAGTTATATTCTTGTACATAGGGAGCAGTATGATAGTAGTTATATTCTTGTACATAGGAGGCAGTATTATAGTAGTTATATTCTTGTACATAGGGGGCCGTATTATAGTAGTTATATTCTTGTACATAGGGAGCAGTATTATAGTAGTTATATTCTTGTACATAGGAGGCAGTATTATAGTAGTTATATTCTTGTACATAGGGGGCAGTATTATAGTAGTTATATTCTTGTACATAGGGGGCAGTATTATAGTGGTTATATTCTTGTACATAGGGGGATGTATTATAGTAGTTATATTCTTGTACATAGGGGGCAGTATTATAGTAGTTATAGTCTTGTACATAGGAGCAGTATTATAGTAGTTATATTCTTGTACATAGGAGGCAGTATTATAGTAGTTATATTCTTGTACATAGGAGGCAGTATTATAGTAGTTATATTCTTGTACATAGGGGGCAGTATTATAGCAGTTATATTCTTGTACATAGGAGGCAGTATTATAGTAGTTATATTCTTGTACATAGGAGGCAGTATTATAGTAGTTATATCCTTGTACATAGGGGGCAGTATTATAGTAGTTATATTTTTCTACATAGGGGCAGTATTATAGTAGTTATATTCTTGTACATAGGGGACAGTATTATAGTAGTTATATTCTTGTACATATGGGCAGTATTATAGTAGTTATATTCTTGTACATAGTAGCAGTATTATAGTAGTTATATTCTTGTACATAGGAGCAGTATTATAGTAGTTATATTCTTGTACATAGGAGCAGTATTATAGTAGTTATATTCTTGTACATAGGAGCAGTATTATAGTAGTTATATTCTTGTACATAGGAGCAGTATTATAGTAGTTATATTATTGTACATAGGGAGCAGTATTATAGTAGTTATATTCTTGTATATAGGGGACAGTATTATAGTAGTTATATTCTTGTACATAGGAGGCAGTATTATAGTAGTTATATTTTTGTACATAGGGAGTAGTATTATAGTAGTTATATTCTTGTACATAGGGAGCAGTATGATAGTAGTTATATTCTTGTACATAGGAGGCAGTATTATAGTAGTTATATTCTTGTACATAGGGGGCCGTATTATAGTAGTTATATTCTTGTACATAGGGAGCAGTATTATAGTAGTTATATTCTTGTACATAGGAGGCAGTATTATAGTAGTTATATTCTTGTACATAGGGGGCAGTATTATAGTAGTTATATTCTTGTACATAGGGGGCAGTATTATAGTGGTTATATTCTTGTACATAGGGGGATGTATTATAGTAGTTATATTCTTGTACATAGGGGGCAGTATTATAGTAGTTATAGTCTTGTACATAGGAGCAGTATTATAGTAGTTATATTCTTGTACATAGGAGGCAGTATTATAGTAGTTATATTCTTGTACATAGGAGGCAGTATTATAGTAGTTATATTCTTGTACATAGGGGGCAGTATTATAGCAGTTATATTCTTGTACATAGGAGGCAGTATTATAGTAGTTATATTCTTGTACATAGGAGGCAGTATTATAGTAGTTATATCCTTGTACATAGGGGGCAGTATTATAGTAGTTATATTTTTCTACATAGGGGCAGTATTATAGTAGTTATATTCTTGTACATAGGAGCAGTATTATAGTAGTTATATTCTTGTACATAGGAGCAGTATTATAGTAGTTATATTCTTGTACATAGGAGCAGTATTATAGTAGTTATATTCTTGTACATAGGAGCAGTATTATAGTAGTTATATTCTTGTACATATGGGCAGTATTATAGTAGTTATATTCTTGTACATAGTAGCAGTATTATAGTAGTTATATTCTTGTACATAGGAGCAGTATTATAGTAGTTATATTCTTGTACATAGGAGCAGTATTATAGTAGTTATATTCTTGTACATAGGAGCAGTATTATAGTAGTTATATTCTTGTACATAGGAGCAGTATTATAGTAGTTATATTATTGTACATAGGGAGCAGTATTATAGTAGTTATATTCTTGTATATAGGGGACAGTATTATAGTAGTTATATTCTTGTACATAGGAGGCAGTATTATAGTAGTTATATTTTTGTACATAGGGGGCAGTATTATAGTAGTTATATTCTTGTAAATGGGGGGCAGTATAATAGTAGTTATATTCTTGTACATAGGGGGCAGTATTATAATAGTTATATTCTTGTACATAGGGGGCAGTATTATAGTAGTTCTATTCTTGTAGAAAGGGAGCAGCATTATAGTAGTTATATTCTTGTACATAGGGGGCAGTATTATAGTAGTTATATTCTTGTACATAGGGGGCAGTATTATAGTAGTTATATTCTTGTACATAGGAGGCAGTATTATAGTAGGTACATTCTTGTACATAGGGAGCAGTATTATAGTAGTTATATTCTTGTACATAGGGGGCAGTATTATAGTAGTTCTATTCTTGTAGAAAGGGAGCAGTATTATAGTAGTTATATTCTTGTACATAGGGGGCAGTATTATAGTAGTTATATTCTTGTACATAGGGGGTAGTATTATAGTGGTTATATTCTTGTACATAGGGGGTAGTATTATAGTGGTTATATTCTTGTACATAGGGGGCAGTATTATAGTAGTTACATTCTTGTACATAGGGGGCAGTATTATAGTAGTTATATTCTTGTACATAGGGGGTAGTATTATAGTGGTTATATTCTTGTACATAGGGGGCAGTATTATAGTGGTTATATTCTTGTACATAGGGGGCAGTATTATAGTAGTTATATTCTTGTACATAGGGGGTAGTATTATAGTGGTTATATTCTTGTACATAGGGAGCAGTATTATAGTAATTATATTCTTGTACATAGGGGGGCAGTATTATAGTAGTTATATTCTTGTACATAGGGGGCAGTATTATAATAGTATGTATTCTTGTACATACTAGTCTTATACTAGTTATATGGGTAGCATTATTGTAAGATTTGTTGGTGTAGTAAACGTATTCCACTTACTGTATCTATGGTTAAGTCAGTTTGCAGAGTGACAAACAAATTTGGAAGGCAAACATTTCCTCATTCAAAATCTATTGCAATTTTTCCTCCCTGGAGAAAGATAAGATCATATAAGTGTTCTTGTGAAACACTATGTGAAGGGAATTCAGAATAGAAAAGATTGCTCTGATATATTCATTTTCATTTACTAGACTTGTGTCACTTAACCTCTTATGTCCCTTCTTGACTTGCGGTCTGTTTATACTTTATGACAACCAGTGGAGAACCTGCTAACCTCTTCGGTATCCTATGTAATCCTTGTTGTTCTAGCTACTCACTCAGGTCAGTTTATTTCTGTAGAAAACTCGGAAAATGGTTAGAAGGAACAAATACCCCTACCAACAGCACTGTGCCCCTGAGCAATACCCCACCAGCAGAGAAAAGTAATATAATAAGGAAGATGGACTCATCCAATCATTATCCTGCAGATCCCAAGAAAGATCTGGACCTCAAAGAGTTAACATAAGTTTCAGGCAAACAAATTTCTCCTGAGTAAAGTTTCTGTGAGCTCTGATTACAATACATCATATAATCTGCTGAATTGTCTCTAATTGCAAGAAATTGTATATCACGAAGAGATAGAGCCAGAAGTGCTCCAGTCCAGATCTGTCAGTATGATGATAATGGGGAGATTTATTTATGTAAAAATATATTTAAAAGTTGAATTACAACAAATTCATGTGTCGTCCCCCACTGCTGCCATCTGCTCCGTAAAATTCTGCAGCCTCTGCTGTACTGTGTGGTCCGAAGGCTTTGAAAACCCTCCAAAATATAATTTGATATTTTAACTTTGTAATTTACTCTTCTGTTCTGTGTTTCCTGTTCAGAAGAGATGTCTGTATAAATTAAAAATGCTCTGCTGAAACCAAAAGAAGTCATTCACTCCAATGGAGCATTATCGAAAAACTGCTCAACTGTCAAGTCTATGACGGAATATTTATTCCTAATATAACTACTAGAATACTGCCCCATATATACAAGAATATACTATAATACTGCCCCATATATACAAGAATATAACTACTATAATACTGCCCCCCTATGTACAAGAATAGAACTACTATAATACTGCCTCCTATGTACAAGAATATAATTACTATAATACTGCCCACTATGTACAAGAATATAGCTACTATAATACTGCCCACTATGTACAAGAATATAACTACTATAATACTGCCCCCTATGTACAAGAATATAATTACTATAATACTGCCTCCTATGTACAAGAATATAATTACTATAATACTGCCTCCTATGTACAAGAATATAATTACTATAATACTGCTCCCTATGTACAAGAATATAACTACTATAATACTGCTCCTATGTACAAGAATATAACTACTATAATACTGCCCTCTGTGTACAAGAATATAACTACTATAATACTGCTCCCTATGTACAAGAATATAACTACTATAATACTGCTCACTATGAACAAGAATATAACTACTATAATACTGCCTCCTATGTACAAGAATATAACTAGTATAATACTGCCTCCTATGTACAAGAATATAACTACTATAATACTGCCTCCTCTGTACAAGACTATAACTACTATAATACTGCCCCATATATACAAGAATATAACTACTATAATACTGCCCTCCTGTGTACAAGAATATAACTACTGAATACTGACTCTATGTACAAGAATATAACTACTATAATACTGCCTCCTATGTACAAGAATATAACTACTATAATACTGTCCCCTATGTACAAGAATATAACTACTATAATACTGTCCCCTATGTACAAGAATATAACTACTATAATACTGCTCCCTATGTACAAGAATATAACTACTATAATACTGCCCCCTATGTACAAGAATATAACTACTATAATACTGCCTCCTATGTACAAGAATATAACTACTATAATACTGCCTCCTCTGTACAAGACTATAACTACTATAATACTGCTCCTATGTACAAGAATATAACTACTATAATACTGCCCCTATGTACAAGAATATAATTACTATAATACTGCCCCATATGTACAAGAATATAACTACTATAATACTGCCTCCTATGTACAAGAATATAATTTCTATAATACTGCCCCATATGTACAAGAATATATCTACTATAATACGGCTTCTATGTACAAGAATATAAATACTATAATATTGCCTCCTATGCACAAGAATATAACTACTATAATACTGCCCTCTATGTACACGAATATAACTACTATAATACTGCCTCCTATGTACAAGAATATAACTACTAGAATACTGACTCTATGTACAAGAATATAACTACTACAATACTGCTCCTGTGTACAAGAATATAACTACTATAATACTGCCTCCTATGTACAGGAATATAACTACTATAATACTGCCCCCTATGTACAAGAATATAACTACTATAATACTGCCCCCTATGTACAAGAATATAACTACTATAATACTGCCTCCTATGTACAAGAATATAACTACTATAATAGTGCTCCCTATGTACAAGAATATAACTACTATAATACTGCCCCCTATGTACAAGAATATAGCTACTATAATACTGTCCCCTATGTACAAGAATATAACTACTATAATACTGCCTCCTATGTACAAGAATATAACTACTATAATAGTGCTCCCTATGTACAAGAATATAACTACTATAATACTGCCCCCTATGTACAAGAATATAACTACTATAATACTGCCCCTATGTACAAGAATATAACTACTATAATACTGCTCCCCTATGTACAAGAATATAACTACTATAATACTGCCTCCTATATACAAGAATACAACTACTATAATACTGCTCCTTTGTACAAGAATATAACTACTATAATACTGCCCCCTATGTACAAGAATATAACTACTATAACATTGCCTCCTATATACAAGAATACAACTACTATAATACTGCTCCTTTGTACAAGAATATAACTACTATAATACTGCTCCCCTATGTACAAGAATATAACTACTATAATACTGCCTCCTATATACAAGAATACAACTACTATAATACTGCCCCCTATGTACAAGAATATAACTACTATAATACTGCCCCCTATGTACAAGAATATAACTACTATAATACTGCCTCCTATGTACAAGAATATAACTACTATAATACTGCCCCCTATGTACAAGAATATAACTACTATAATACTGCCCCCTATGTACAAGAATATAACTACTATAATACTGTCCCTATGTACAAGAATATAACTACTATAATACTGCCTCCTATGTACAAGAATATAACTACTATAATACTGCCCCCTATGTACAAGAATATAACTACTATAATACTGCCCCTATGTACAAGAATATAACTACTATAATACTGCCCCTATGTACAAGAATATAACTACTATAATACTGCCCCCTATGTACAAGAATATAACTACTATAATACTGCCCCCTATGTACAAGAATATAACTACTATAATACTGCCCCCTATGTACAAGAATATAACTACTATAATACTGCCCCCTATGTACAGGAATATAACTACTATAATACTGCTCCTATGTACAAGCATATAACTACTATAATACCGCCCTGCATGTACTCATGTCCTGGTCTGCAGCAGCCAGGAAGGACAGAGTGGCTGTGGATGTATTTTGGGTGCTATCAGGGCGGTGTATTCATACTTTGAATTGCTCTATAATGGGTTGTGTAGGGAGAACAACAGATTTTTAATTGGGTATCACAATCAGGGTATAATTCTCCCCATCGGTAGCTCTGCATTTTATTATATAATCGTGTTTTGTGCATCTTGAGGTTATGAATCCCCGTTGTTGTCTTCTTCTTTGCAATTGTTCAAATACGCTATGTGACCCTTTATGGGTTCGTCGTTGCTCATTTGAAGGAATGTGAACCACACGTAGAAATAACAGTTAACCTGTAGTTGATCATTGACTTATCGGCCTTTTGTCTTCTATTGTCTGAGGGAATATATAGACAGAGATCCCTGTGGTTAAGAATGCTTAGTTTATGAGTTTGCAGCTGTCTAAATACAAGAAATACATTCTTTATCAAATACACTCCGGCCCCCAGAAGAAGTTGTCGTTTTGCTGCAGACCCCGTCCTGCGGTTCCATCTCAGGCAGATATGTAAATGATGAGTTGTAGTGATTAGATGGACGGTCTTGTCACCGGAGGCCCTAAAATTGGTCCCCCCCCCTTGGCCTATAAGAGGCTCCCGGAGGCCCCTTGTGTGTAGTGACCTCTTCTTCCGCTTGTAGAGCTTGTTAAACACTAGACGCCTCTACGACTCACAGAAGAGATTTCACCCCCGTTACCAGAGGGGGCGTATTATTGGGATGTGAGAAGCTGGATGGTCGTATCCATGAATTGTCCCCACCGGGCCGTTCTGACCAGACTGTTAGGGGGTGTTAGGACCAGTGGATGTGTGAGGGCACACAAGGTGACTGGGCTCAGGACGCCCCCTACAGACCAGCAGTAGAGAGGATTGTCTGACCAGACTGTTAGGGGGTGTTAGGACCAGTGGATGCGTGAGGGCACACAAGGTGACCGGGCTCAGGACGCCCCCTACAGACCAGTAGTAGAGAGGATCGTCTGACCAGACTGTTAGGAGGTGTTGGGACCAGTGGATGTGTGAGGGCACACAAGGTGACCAGGCTCAGGACGCCCCCTACAGACCAGTAGTAGAGAGGATCGTCTGACCAGACTGTTAGGAGGTGTTGGGACCAGTGGATGCGTGAGGGCACACAAGGTGACCAGGCTCAGGACAGCCTCGACAGACCACCAGAAGAAAGCATTATCTGACATGCACGAGCAGCTCCGTTTCGTTGTCTGCCATCCAGAGACAGGTGGCGCCATCTTTACACCCCTATGTCCATCTGAACCATATATACAGAAACTTGACCGAAGTATATTTGGTCTGATGACGCACATTACATAGGGTACGAGAGATTCTACGTCCACCCATATCACATCTTGTATCCAAACTAGAGGAAGCCCAACAGGGTACTAGATCTACCATGCCCATTCGTATTACATCTTGCATGCAAGCTGGAGGCGGTACAATAAGGTACTAGAACCTCCCTGCCCATTTCACATCTTGTATTCAAGTTAGAGGAAGCCCAACGAGGTACTAAAGTCTCCATGACGACCCATATCACATATTGGGCTACCTCTAACTTGGCTACAACAGGGTACTAGAGCCTCCATTCCCACCCATATCACAACTTGTATCCAAGCTATAGGCGGCCGAACAGGGTACTAGAGCTTCCATGTCGGCCTGTATCACCTAATCGGCTACCTCTAACTTGGATACAGCAGGGTACTGGAGCTTCCATTCCCACCCGTATCACATCTTGTATCCAAGCTATAGGCGGCCGAACAGGGTACTAAAGCTTCCATGTCGGCCTGTATCACATATTCGGCTACCTCTAACTTGGATACAACAGGGTACTAGAGCCTCCATTCCCACCCATGTCACATCTTGTATCCAAGATAGAGAAGGCCTAATTGGGTAATAAGAGCCTACATGCCCACCCGTATCACATCTTGTTCCCAAGTTACAAGAAGCCCAACAGGGTACTAGAGCTTCCATGCCCGCCGGTATCACATCTTATATCCATGTTAGAAGTGGTACAACAGGGTACTAGAGCCTCCATGCCCTTATCACATCTTGTATCCAAGCTAGAGGTGATGCAGCAGAGTGCTAGAGCCTCAATGCTCCCCATATTAGACCTTGTATCCAAGCTAGAGACGGTACAATAAAGTACTAAAGCCTTCCTACAAGGGGTCCATTTTCCACAGTAAATGATCCTTTTGCTCTGATATTATAATTAGAGATGAGCGAACCTACTCGGCCACGCCCCTTTTTCGCCCAAGCGCTGTGATTTTCGAGTACTTTCGTACTCGGGCGAAAAGATTCGGGGGGGCGCCGTGGGTGAGTGGGAGGTTGCAGCGGGGAGTGGGGGGGAGAGGGAGAGAGAGAGGGCTCCCCCCTGTTCCCCGCTACTACCCCCAGCTCCGCCATGCCTCCCCCCGCCCCCCGAATCTTTTCACCCGCGTACGGAAGTACTCGAAAATCGCGGTGCTTGATCGAGTAATTACTTGAAACGAGTACGTTCGCTCATCTCTTACTATAATCACTTACTAGAGGAGGCACAACAGGGTACTAGAGCCTCCATGCCCACCCGTATCACATCTTGTATCCAAGCTAGAGGAGATACAACAGGGTACAAGAGCCTACATGCCTGCCTGTATCACATATTGTATCCAAGCTAGAGGAGGCACAACAGGGTACTAGAGCCTCCATGCCCACCCGTATCACATCTTGTATCCCAGCTAGAGGCGTTACCACAGGGTACTAGAGCTGCCATGCCCGCCCGTATCACATCTTGTATCCAAGCTAGAGGCGGAACAACAGGGTACTAGAGCCTCCAACAACTTCTAGTGGAAGGATGTGGTTTTTTTTACAGTGACTGTATCTAAAAACCATGAAAGAAGAACAGAAGGAAGATACATTACATACACCGTAATAAGGCCACTAACTCCATGTGAGTGTCATTGAGAGTGGTGCCAATAACTTTCACAACTAAGTTTATCACTAGAATCTGACGACATCCTGGCTGCTGCATGCCACTATATTGGAAGAGACAGCATTTTGTTATGAGTCAATCTTTGACCATATTATGGACACACAGTGACAGAATACTGACATTATAAACTGATTTACTAATACAGTGACTGAATAAATAATATCACCATATAATGACCTTATAGTGCCACCATTCAGTGAATGAAAAGTGCCAGCAGTCAATAAAAAATGACCACCATACATTAAATAATACTACCATACAGTAGGTAAATAATAACACAGAATAGTATGATATCTCATAATTCAGCAACACTAGATCCCATACAGTGATTAAATACCACCATGCAGTAAATAAATAATAAAACCAAACACTGAGAAAACAGCACCGCTATCCAGTGAAGAAATATTATTGAATACTGTCACAATGAACATTAGCACTATACTGTACAGCGAATAAATACAGGTAATGCCACCTGTGGGAGGACAGCTCGGTAGAGTGCAGGTTGGCGGCAGTCAAAGGCGGAAACCAGTGGATAAAGTCCAGAGAAATTAACATAAATTCAGCCTTAGCTTCAGGCAAGAAAATAACAGTCCAGCAATAGGTCAATAGACAGTCCCTGCCTGTACAGGTCACGCTTAGCAGGTGCACCACACAGCAGGGCTTTTACCTCCAGCAGGTATCACAGGCTGCCAGGGTCCAGCAGCCATCTTATTCCCCCCCCCCCCTGTGTCAGTGCACACTGCTATTTATATGCACACCTCCTGCTGGCTCAGCCTCAGCACCTGTGCTGATTGACCTCGGACACAACCTGGAGTGGAGGAAGTGGAATGGATGGCCCCACTAGCAACCTGACATCCATTCCAAAAAACCAGGCCCAACGACTTTTAAAGAAAAGACCTCCAGCAGGTACCAGCAAGGATTACATTGCCCTCCTGGATTTTCATGTCTCAAATAGCAGGACATGAACTTCCTCCAGTCCCACTAGGCATAATAGCGGAACCTAGGGGCGATGTAGCGACCATCCACTATCACGCCCCTCAGTACCTCACATACCCTCCCCCTCTGCTCGAACCCATAGGGGCGAACACTTTTACTAACCAAGCAGTGGGTTCGGGACAACGCATCGGCATTTCCTTGTAGCTTGCCAGCCCTGTGCTCTACATCAAATTTAAAGTTCTGTAAAGAAAGGAACCACCTCGTCCCCCGAGCGTTTTGCTCATCCAGGTGAGCGGGAAGTGCTCTGTCACCAATCTGTAATGTCGTCCAAGCAGATAGTACCGTAGGGACTCTAAAGCCCACTTTATCGCCAGACACTCTCGTTCTACAATGCTATAATTTCTCTCTGCGGGGGTAAGTTTCCTACTAAGAGAGGTGACTGGGTGTTCCTCGCCTCTAACCACTTGGGAAAGGACAGCCCCCACACCTACATCAGACGCATCTGGCCGTACTACGAATGTTTTGCTGAAGTCGGGAGTAATTAAGACCGTCTCTCTACACAGGGCTGTCTTTAACTTCCAAAATGCCTGCTCGGCCTCGTCATTCCACTTGATCATGGTAGAACTTCTTCCCTTTCTTAGCTCTGTCAAGGGCGCTGCTATGGTGGCGAAGCTAGGGATGAACCTGCGGTAGTAGCCTACAATCCCTAGAATCGCTCTCACCTGTTTCTTGGTCAATGGTTGGGGCCAGTTTTGGATGGCCTCTACTTTATTAATTTGGGGCTTAATAACTCCTCTTCCTATTATGTACCCCAAATAACGTGCTTCTTCCACTCCCAACGTACACTTCTTGGGGTTTGCCGTTAACCCTGCATCCCTGAGGGAATTAACTACCGCCTGTACTTTGGCCAAGTGACTCTCCCAGTCAGTACTAAATATAATTATGTCATCCAGATAGGTGGAGGCATACCGACGGTGCGGCCTCAGGATGATATCCATCATTCTTTGGAACGTAGCCGGGGCCCCATGTAGCCCAAAAGGTAGGCAGACATACTGGAAGAGTCCCTCGGGAGTAGAAAAGGCAGTCTTTTCTTTGGCCTTGTCGGTAAGTGGTACCTGCCAATACCCTTTAGTCAGGTCCAAGGTAGAGAAGAACCTAGCCTTTCTATTAGCTCATCTACTCGTGGCATCAGGTAGGAGTCAAACTTAGAGACTTCGTTCAATTTCCTGAAGTCGTTGCAATACCTCAAGGTGCCATCGGGCTTAGGAATCAGGACAATGGGACTAGACCACTCACTTTTTGACACTTCAATGACCCCAAGGTCCAACATCTTTTTTACTTCCTCTGATATAGCCTGTCTGCATGCTTCAGGAATTCAGTAGGGTTTCACCCGGACCCGTACGTAAGGTTCCGTGACAATGTCATGTGTGATCACTGACGTACGTCCCGGTAGTTCCGAAAACACATCCGTGTTTCGAAGCACCAACTCCTTTGCCTCCTGTTTCTGCACTTTAGATAGGGACCCTGAGATAGCTACGTCAGGAGCTTTGTCCATGGACTTCACAAAAATCAGGCTGCTCAGCGCATTCACCGCTGCCAAAGACTCTTGTTCTTTCCAGGGTTTAAGCAAATTCACATGGTATACCTGCTCTGGCCTCCTCCCGCCAGGCTGGTACACTTTATAATTGACTTCTCCTATGCGCTCAAGCACCTCATAGGGTCCCTGCCATTTGGCTAAGAACTTGCTCTCTCCTGTAGGCACCAAAACTAACACCCTATCTCCCGGGCAAAAGGTTCTGACTTTGGCCGACCTGTTATAGACTCGACTCTGTGCCACCTTTGCTTGTTCCAAGTGTTCCTTTACAATGGGCATGACAGCTGCTATCCTGTCCTGCATTACTGAAATATGTTCTACCACACTTTTGTTGGGGGTGTGTTCACTTTCCCAAGTTTCGTTGGCGAGGTGGAGGAGACCGCGTGGGTGTCTACCATACAGCAGACCAAACAGAGAAAAACTTGTGGAGGATTGGGGTGACCTCATGTATTGCGAACATCAAGGCTGGCAACAAACAATCCCAATCCTTCCCATCTTGGCTGACCCTTGGCTGACCCTTTTTAACATATTCTTCAAAGTTTTGTTAAACCTCTCGACCAGGCCGTCAGTTTGCGGGTGATATACTGAGGTACGCAGTTGTTTAATCTTTAGGAGTTTGCACATTTCTCTCATTACTTTTGACATAAACGGAGTTCCTTGATCAGTAACGATCTCTTCGGGAATACCGGTGCGGGAGAACATCTGGAACAGCTCTCGGGCAATGAGTTTGTAGGAGGTGTTTCTCAGAGGAATTGCCTCCGGATACCGCGTGGCATAGTCTAGAATGACCAGTATATACTGATGTCCCCTAGCGGACTTCACTACTGGACCGACTAAATCCATGGCAATCCGGTCAAATGGTACCTTGATAATGGGTAAGGGCACCAATGGACTCCTGAAATGAGGTTTAGGGGCCGTTAATTGACATATAGGACATGAGGCGCAATACCGCTTAACCTCCTCATGTACCCCGGGCCTTTGCAACACTTGTTTGCTGGTTTTTCCACCCCCAGATGACCTCCAAGCACATGTTTATGAGCCAGGTCGAGAACTACTCGGCGATAGGGTTGCGGCACCACCAGCTGTTCCAGTTCTTCCCCGCGCACCTCATCCACTCTGTACAACATGTCATTGTTAACAGCCATATAAGGGTATGCTTAACTCCCACCTGGAGTTTGAGGTACCCCGTTTATTTTTTTTACTGCCTCACGGGCCCTGATCAATGTTGGGTCTTTCAGCTGAGCAGACCCAAAATTTTCACGTGACACCTCAAGTTCCGGCATGGCAGGAACTTCCGCCGGGCTTTCAGTGTCACCAGACAGTACAGCTAGGGGACAATCAATATCATCACTTATGGTCACCCCTACTGCAGGCCCAGCCATGTCCGGGTCATACGGCTCAGGGCTTACCTCCTGACACACAACATTATTAGCCACATTCTTATTGTCAAAGTCCTTTTCCTCCACATGGCCCAGAACAGTGGAAAGTCCCTTCCGATAATAGCCTCATGCATTAGGGACTTAACCACTCCTACCTCGTGGGTAGCGGTGCCGCAAGGGGTGGCTGTTTGTATGGTAGCGGTGGGGTATTCCCGAGTGTCCCCGTGGATGCACAGTACACCCACTCGGCCTCCATTGTGAGAGGTTGAGTTAACCAACGAGCCATGCACTAGGGTCACAAGGCTTCCGGAGTCCAACAGAGCCTGTACCAGGAAGTCCCCAATGTTCACCAAACATACCTGCGGCTCATCCCCGGACAGGTTTTCGGCGGCTAGCGCAGGGCGTGCGTACAGAGAGACCCTCCGCCCAGAGCTGCAGTCCATTGGCTTGGAGCCTAGGAGGCAGTATGCCGCAACATGAACTGATTCGTGGCACCGCCAGCACTGTAGGCGTTTGGGGTCCCGCTCTCGAGCGCCCTGGTGTGGACCCACTGCTGGCTCGCCTCCTGAGCCCCCACCCTTCTTCCACACAGGCCCCCTGGGAGCAAAACATGGTACAGTCTTAAAAACTCGACCGGAACCCTTGGCCTCTCTGTCGTGGCCTTGTCTCGTAGAGGCTTGTAACAGTTCCTCCATGGCACAATACCTCTCAACCAGGTTCACAAGGTGGTTGGCGTCAGTCGGCCCAGCCTGTCCCACCCAACGCTGCACCGGAGGTGGCAAGGAACGGTGGAAGATATCCAAAACGATCCTCTCTACCATTTGCACAGTAGTGCAGTCCTCTGGCTGGAGCCACTTGGAGACAAGGTGTATTAAGTCATGCATTTGGGACCACGGTGGTAGGCTCTCCGAGTACCTCCAGGCATGTACCCGGCCTGCACACACCTGTATGGTCACTCCCAGTCGTGCCAGGATTTCGGCCTTCAGTTTTGCGTAGTTACGGGAGTCCAATTCACTTAGGTCGTAATAGGCCTTTTGGGGCTCCCCCGACAGGAAAGGGGCCACAACATCTGCCCATTGGTCCGTGGGCAGCCGTTCTCATTCCGCAATCCTCTCGAAGACGTTAAGGTAGGCTTCCACGTCATCTGCAGCAGTCATCTTCTGCAGCGCGGCTTGCACCGAGGCCCTTGTGGTTGGTTGTCCTCCTTGGGCCCCCTGTGGGTGGGTGCTCTGACTTGCTGTGACCGCAGGCCGTTGTATCACCACAGCCTCTCGCAGTGTTGCCATTTGTTCCATTAAGAGGCGATTAGTCTCTTGCTGCATCTGCCTTGCCTCCGCCTGGGCGTTTTGTTGCTGTAGACAAATCTGCACCAGCTGTCGCACCAGGTCCTCCCTGGCAGCAGTCGTCTTAAGTAGGGCACCAGCGGCTTTTACCCAGGACATACAGCGTTAGCCGCAGATGTCAATTTCTTGCGTCTGTCTTTTTAGGGTCGCCTATTTGCTGCCCGCATCTGAAACAACATATGTGGGAGGACAGCTCGGTACAGTGCGGGTTGGCGGCAGTCAAAGATGGAAGCAAGTTGGTAAAGTCCAAGTGCAGGCCTGACCTGCGTTTATTTCAGTCCAGAAAACTCAACACAAATTCAGCCTTAGCTTCAGGCAAGAAAATAACAGTCCAGAAATCGGATAACAGGCCGTCCCTGCCTGTACAGGTCACGCTCCGCAGGTGCACCACACAGCAGGGCTTTCAGCTCTATCAAGTATCACAGGCTGCCAGGGTCCAGAAGCCATCCAGTCTCCCCCTGTGTCAGTGCACACTGCTATTTATATACACCTCTTCCTGGCCCAGCCTCAGCACCTGTGCTGATTGACCTTGCACACAACCTGGAGTGGAGGAAGTGGAATGGATGGCCCCACTACCAACCTGTCATCCATTCCAAAAAAACCAGGCCCAAAGACTTTTAAAGAAAAGACCTCCAGCAAGTACTTGCTGGGGATTACATTGCACTCCTGGATTTTCATGTCTCAAACAGCGGGACATGAACTTCCTCCAGTCCTACTAGGCATAATAACAGAACCTAGGGGCGATGTAGCGACCATCCACTATCACGCCCCTCAGTACCTCAAACACCATACAGTGAATAACAGTACCACCACACAGTGACTGAATAGTACCACCATACAGGGATGAAATAGCTCAACCATCAACTAAATAAATAATATTCCCATATAGTGACTAAAAGTATCACCATAGAGTGATTTAACAATACCACCATACGCTGTAAAAAATGTCATACCATATATTGACAGAATAATACCACTAAACAATGAATACACAACAGCAGCACACAGTGATAATTTCACCATACAGTGAATAAATTACCGTATCATACAGTGACTGAATTATACTACCACACAGTGAATAATAGAAAAACACCACCACACAGTGACTGAATAATACAATCATGCAGGAAATAAATACTACCACCTTACAACAACTAAATAATACCACCATACAATAATTGAATAATACCACAATACAGTGACTGACTTAAATAATACCACCACACAGTGAATAAATAAAACCAAGACACGGTGACTAAATAATACCACCATCCAATGAATAAATACTACTTTACAACCACTGAATAATACTGACATACAATGACTGAATAATACCACAGTACAGTAATGGACTTGAATAATACCAACCCCACAGTGAATAAATAAAACCACCACACAGTAACTGAATAATATCACCATATAGTGACTGAACAATGCAACCATGTAGTAAGTAAATGCTATCACCTTACAACCAATCACAGAAAACGGCCATCTACTTACTGACTAAGGAGGGCAGACAGCTGCATCCTCTATCCATGCAGGCAGCAGACTACCAAATGAGGGAGCTAATTACACCTGTGAGGGACACCGATGAGACAGCCACTCACACAGCCTCCTAATATAGAGGGGGGTGGCTGCTTGGTGTACACTCCCACACAGAGTGGATACAAAGTGTCAGACCTTCTGATACATGTAGTGCACCATGCAGACCAACAACCTATTAATGACGCCATAATAGTTCAGCAGGTTGCCCTGCACTTCCATCAGTGAACCACATTGGTACTGCCACCCTGGGCTCCCCCTGGAGTCTTAAAGCTACACTGCATGTGAATGATAGATGATAAATGCAAGGCATTGGTTGGATGTTGGCCAAGATACATGAGCCCACTAACCGCATCAAGGTTCCTTGTATGTAGTGGGTCCCTACACTAATATAAGTAGGTCACAGAAGGGGAAATATAGAAACCTAAAACCAATCACAGAAAACAGCCATATACTTACTGACTAAGGAGTGCATATAGCTGCATCCTCTCGCCATGTAGGCACCATTTGCATGGTGAACTACTTGTATCAGAATGGTCTGGCACCCTGTATCCACTATGTGTGGGAGTGAACGCCAAGCAGCCACCCCCCTCATTATCAAGAGGCAGTGTGAGTGGCTGTCTCATCGGTGTCCCTCACAGGTGTAATTAGCTCCCTCATTTGGTGGTCTGCTGCCTGCATGGTGAGAGGATGCAGCTATCTGCACTCCTTGGTCAGTAAGTATATGGCCGTTTTCTGTGATTATTTTTAGGTTTCTATAATTCCCCTTCTGTGATGTATCTATCACCTCACAACAACTGAATAATACCGACATACAATGATGGAATAATACTACAATACACTGACTGACTTCAATAATACCACCATAATACAGTGCATAAATAAAATCACCACAAAGTGACTGAATAATACCGCCATCCACTGAATAAATAATGCCACCATACAGTGATCTGAAACTTTTCTGCAACCCCCCAGAACTATCCACATGTATTACACCCATTATGACTGTAGTGGTCTGCTGCCCTCCTAACCTTGTAGCAGTGCAGAGGAGCGCCATCAATATTAAGGCTCTGACACGACCCCAGAATGGCCGCTGAGCATAACTATAGAGTGAGTTACATTTCACTCCCTCACTAGCCTGGAGCGCGGGTGCAGACGGTTCTACTGACTACCGCAGGACGGTGCTCTCTGCTCTTACAATGGAGTCTGCTTGTGCAATTGTTTAAAGTCGTTGCTATTAATTGCAGCGCTGATTACAGGGAAGGTCCGGAGTTCAAGCCTCTCGCTGCACATTGTTTGGCACTTTCCCCGTTGCTAGGTCCTTGGTGTTTATTTCAGTAAAGTGTAGACAAAACTCTCTTCATGTGTTTCTGTTGATGAGATGGGGCAAATCTATTTAGTAGAGGCGTAATGTGCAGTTTCAGGGCTCCAGTTCAAATCTGCACCAGGGTCCCACCTACATGTGCCATTTATAATACTAGGGTCTGACCTGCCCCGCTTGTATAAAACAACGTGAGGCAAAAGTCTGGACACATCGATTTAACTAGTGCAAAAATGAGAAAGCTAACCTCCAATTTGTGAAACTATTAATTGTCGCGAAGGCGGCATTTATTTGGTGGAAAGATGTTTTCTGCGGCCATTTTGAAATCTGTGAACACGCGGGAGAACCGCTGGGGATATTTCTTCACAGCATTGCAGGATTTGCTGTTTCGGGTGAACTATATTGCGTATTTTTTCAGCATACACAAGGAACTTTCAATGGCCCCATAGATAAGTGTAGAGGTACAGAAGAATGGCTGCTGAACACCATTAGACTTTTATTTTGAAGTTTACGAATTCTGGATTTAACCCTGTGCATCCGGCTCTATGATAGACACATAAAACTCATCATGTAAAGAACTTTACCCTCACTGAATTACGAAGCAAGTAAAGAAAGGGCAAAACTGACACTTCCCCAAGACTGATATATCACATGACTCTCTTCCCATTTGAAAAACCTGAGCTGAATTCAATATGGCCGATTTCAAAATGGCCTCCAAAAAGTCTCTTCTCTTTCACAACAATTTTCTCATTATTACAGAAGATAAACGGGTGTGTCCATACTTTTGCCTCACCCTGTACATTACCCAATAAACCCCAGATCTCAGCATCAATGTATATGTTTAGAATGACTTGGATCATGACAAATATTGTACCATCTTATAATTAGGGGTCTAACATCAGCGGCCAATCTTTTCGCCTTACAGACCTAATTCTTAGCTATTGGGGGGTCCAGTTCAGGACCTGCATCTATTAACCAGAGCAGAAAAAGGCTTCAAAGAGCGCCGCTGTCTTTGGAGGACCTGATATGGCAACGGATTACATGGATAGCTCATTGATTGTAATGGATAATGTGTAATTCTCAGTTTCTCCTGTGGTGGCGCTGCAGGGAAATTGATTTGCTGCCAGGTTCTTACACAGATTACAGTTGATCGGCAAGGATCAGTAAGTAACTCACCAATGCCGTAAACGCTACATTTACTGCAGTTCCACAAGGACTATTACCCCCATCATTTTCTTTATATAAGTGTCCGTTTACACTGTTTTTGACAAAACACAATCAGATAATGAGCATCAAGATGATTCAGGCAGAGTTAGGAGGAGGATGGGGGCAGGAACAAAATGATGGGGGGGAAGGAACAAAATGATGGGGGGCAGGAACAAAATGATAGGGGGCAGGAACAAAATGATGGGGGGGCAGGAACAATATGATGGGGGGGCAGGAACAATATGATGGGGGGGGCAGGAACAATATGATGGGGACAGAAATAAGATGATGGGGGGCAGGAACAATATGATGGGGACAGAAATAAGATGATGGGGGGCAGTAACAATATGATGGGGACAGGAACAATAAGATGGGGACAGGAACAAGATGATGGGAAAGGAACAAGATGATGGGGGCAGAAATAAGATGATGGGGACAGGAGAAATAAGATGGGGACAGGAGCAATAAGATGGGGACAGGAACAATAAGATGGGGACAGGAACAAGATGATGGGGAAAGGAACAAGATGATGGGGGCAGGAACAATAACATGGGGACAGGAACGAGATGATGGGGACAGGAGAAATAAGATGGGGACAGGAGAAATAAGATGGGGACAGGAGCGATAAGATGGGGAAAGGAACGAGATGATGGGGACAGGAACAATAAGATGGGGACAGGAGCAATAAGATGGGGGCAGGAATAATAATAATAATAATAAACTTTATTTGTATAGCGCCAACATATTCCGCAGCGCTTACATGGACAGGGGGATACAGAAAGACAAAAGTACAAACATTACAGAACCACAGTTACATAGTAATCAATTGATGGAAACAATAGGGGTGCGGGTCCTGCTCCAATGAGCTTACATACTACAAGTAATGGGGTGATACAGAAGGTAAAGGGGCTGGAGATGTGCACTGTATGGCGAGGTGGAGAGTGAGGGATGCTATACACATAGACAATGGTCAGACATTTAGCCGTGTGACGGCAGAAACAGTATGACTGCAGGAGCGGTTTATGACGGCTAGCAGGGATCGCAGTCAGTAGGTCAGGGAGCATGTTATCAGGCGGAGTACAGAGGGGTTTGTTTAGGGAATGCGGTATGCCTCCCTGAAGAGGTGCCTTTTTAGAGCACGCCTGAAGTTCTGCGAGTCCTGGATTGCTCGGGTAGCCTTTGGTAGTGCGTTCCAGAGGATCGGTGCTGCTCTGGAGAAGTCTTGGAGGCGGGAATGAGAAGGTCGAATTAAAGGGGAGCTCAATCTGGTTTCGTTAGCAGAGCGGAGAGCCCGGGCTGGTTGATGGATTGAGATAAGGGAGGCGATATAGGGGGGCGCTGCACTGTGGAGGGCTTTGTGGATGAAGGTGGCGAGTTTAAATTGAATTCTGTATTTAACGGGCAGGCAGTGCAGTGACCGGCACAGGGCAGAGGCGTCCGAGTAGCGGCTGGACAGGAAGATGAGCCTGGCTGCCGCATTCAGGATGGATTGGAGAGGGTAGAGTCTGGTGCAGGGGAGGCCGATCAGCAACGAGTTGCAATAATCGAGCCGGGAGTGGATGAGGGCAACAGTAAGCGTTTTTAGCGTGTCCACAGTGAGAAAAGAGCGGATTCTTGCGATGTTCTTGAGGTGCAGCTGACATGTTCGGGCCAGAGATTGGATGTAGGCGGTAAAGGAGAAATCAGAATCAAATATGACTCCAAGGCAGCGGGCATGTTGTCTACAATAACAATACAGGAACAATAACATGGGGGCAGGAACAATAACATGGGGGCAGGAACAATAACATGGGGACAGGAACGAGATGATGGGGACAGGAGAAATAAGATGGGGACAGGAGCAATAAGATGGGGACAGGAGCAATAAGATGGGGACAGGAACAAGATGATGGGGAAAGGAACGAGATGATGGGGACAGGAACAATAACATGGGGGCAGGAACAATAACATGGGGACAGGAACGAGAAGATGGGGACAGGAGAAATAAGATGGGGACAGGAACGAGATTATGGGGAAAGGAACGAGATGATGGGGACAGGAACAATAAGATGGGGACAGGAGCAATAAGATGGGGACAGGAACAATAACATGGGGACAGGAACAAGATGATGGGGACAGGAGCAATAAGATGGGGAAAGGAGCAATAAGATGGGGACAGGAACAATAGGATGGGGACAGGAGCAATAAGATGGGGACAGGAACAATAAGATGGGGACAGGAACAAGATGATGGGGGCAGGAAGAATAAGATGGGGGCAGGAAGAATAAGATGGGGGCAGAAATAAGATGGGGACAAGAACAAGATGATGGGGACAGGAACAATAAGATGGGGACAGGAGCAATAAGATGGGGACAGGAACAATAAGATGGGGACAGGAACGAGATGATGAGGACAGGAACAATAAGCTGGGGACAGGAGCAATAAGATGGGGACAGGAACAAGATGATGGGGGCAGGAACAATAAGATGGGGGCAGTAATAATATGATGGGGGGGGCAGGAAAAAAAATTTGGGGGCAGCAACAAGATGATGGGGACAGGAACAAGATGATGGGGACAGGAGCAATATGATGGGGACAGTAAAACAAGATGATGGGGGCAGTAAAACAGGATGTTGGGGGCAGGAACAATAAGATGGGGACAGGAGCAATAAGATGGGGGCAGGAACAAGATGATGGGGGCAGGAGCAATAAGATAGGGACAGGAGCAATAAGATGGGGACAGGAACAAGATGATGGGGAAAGGAACGAGATGATGGGGAAAGGAACGAGATGATGGGGACAGGAACAATAACATGGGAGCAGGAACAATAACATGGGGGCAGGAACAATAACATGGGGACAGGAACGAGATGATGGGGACAGGAGAAATAAGATGGGGACAAGAGCAATAAGATGGGGACAGGAACAAGATCATGGGGAAAGGAACGAGATGATGGGGACAGGAACAATAAGATGGGGACAGGAGCAATAAGATGGGGACAGGAGCAATAAGATGGGGACAGGAACAATAAGATGGGGGCAGGAACGAGATGATGGGGACAGGAACAATAAGATGGGGACAGGAACAAGATGATGGGGAAAGGAACAAGATGATGGGGACAGGAACAATAAGATGGGGACAGGAGCAATAAGATGGGGACAGGAGCAATAAGATGGGGGCAGTAAAACAAGATGATGGGTACAGAAATGAGATGTTGGGGGCAGGAACAATAAGATGGGGGTAGAAATAAGATGGGGACAGGAACAAGATGATGGGGACAGGAACAATAAGATGGGGACAGGAGCAATAAGATGGGGACAGGAGCAATAAGATGGGGGCAGTAAAACAAGATGATGGGTACAGAAATGAGATGTTGGGGGCAGGAATAACATATTCATCATCATTTGCAACAGGAACAATAAGATGGGGACAGGAACAATAAGATGGGGACAGGAACAAGATGATGGGGAAAGGAACGAGATGATGGGGACAGGAACAATAAGATGGGGACAGGAGCAATAAGATGGGGGCAGGAACAATAAGATGGGGGCAGAAATAAGATGATGGGGGCAGTAATAATATGATGGGGGGGCAGGAAAAAAAATTTGGGGGCAGCAACAAGATGTTGGGGACAGGAACAAGATGATGGGGACAGGAGCAATATGATGGGGACAGTAAAACAAGATGATGGGGGCAGTAAAACAGGATGTTGGGGCAGGAACAATAAGATGGGGACAGTAAAACAAGATGATGGGGGCAGTAAAACAAGATGTTGGGGGCAGGAACAATAAGATGGGGACAGGAACAATATGATGGGGGCAGTAAAACAAGATGATGGGTACAGAAATGAGATGTTGGGGGCAGGAATAACATATTCATCATCATTTGCAACAAAAATCTAAGATCTATTGCCAGATTTTGGTTTCTTCTCGTGGGAAGGTCAGAGAGAGAATAATGGTGAGTGTTCTCTTTCCCGCCGCCACCGTGACACACAGACCGCCACTCGTATCTGCGCACTCTGTTATTACAGTAATGATACGGCACTGAGTTGTAGTACAGATAAAAGCTGCAGGAAACGAGCCGTCGCTTCTGAACCCCGTGCCAGGAACCCTCACACAGCGGAAGGGACTGGACTCGTCTCTGCCTGGTCATATAGTAAGGGGTGTTACTAACGGGGGACGTCTGCTCACTGTTATGAGGGGGGCAAATGTCCGGGACTACAGGAAACACCTGGACATTAATGGGTTACTTACATATTTGTAGTAGCGATAAGCATGTGACTCAATCACTCGTACAACAAACGACTGGTAAATAGCGATGAGCCAAATGTTTCGCCAATCCGTAGAATACAATATCCTTACTATTCCTTAACCCCTTCCTGTCCTATACTATAACAATACACCACAGTCGGAGGATTGGTCCCCCGAACCACCATACTACAGAGCAGTGAGAGTACGGACCAGTGGCTGCACCCGCGCCATTGCTTGTGGGTGCCGAGTGTAATATACAGTACTCTGCAAAAGTAAGAGTGTAAGAATTTTTGTAAATTAACAAAAGTGACTGAACTAAAAGAGAAATGTAAATCCCATTACTAAATTTAAACTGTGTACACTGGAAAAAAATTTTAATATATATATATATAAAGTAGTTAAAATGGCTAATTTCATGTATACCCCTTCACAAAAAAATGCAATACAAAGCAATCACATACTTATATGAAGCAAAAGTGAAAACATTAAAAGCTACAGATTGTCCCTCAAAAAAACTCCAGCAAGAGAAAAATAAAAATCTTAGGGCAGCTTCACACTGGCGAGGGTGATATCGGGCCATTATTTACAGCCCAATATAGCCCTTGCTATCCATGTGAAACCCCTGAATACGAGACATCACTGCGGGGAATCCCTTCACCCCCACAATGGCTGAAGGGATTCCCTGTGAGGCTGAGGGGATTCCCCGTGGGGCTGAAGGGATCCCCGTGGGGCTGAAGGGATTCCCCGTGGGGCTGAAGGGATTCCCCGTGGGGCTGAAGGGATTCCCCACAGGGCTAAAGGGATTCCCCGCAGGGCTAAAGGGATTCCCCATGGGGCTGAAGGGTTTCCCTGTGCGGCTGAAGGGATTTCCCGTGCGGCTGAAGGGATTCCCCGTGGGGCAGAAGGGATTCCCCGTGAGGCTGAAGAGATTCCCTGGCGCAGCTGTCAGTCGTGGCAGGGAATCGTGATGTTCTCCCATTGTCTTCATTGCAGTATTGCAGGGATGAAAACATCGCAAATGAGAATGAAACCATTGAAAACCATCAGTTTCATAATAATGCACTTTCACTCACTCTCGCATCGTGAGAAAAGTGTGTGAATTTCTCGCCACTGTGAAGGCTCGCTTATGGTTCTTTGAATGCGGCGATCTCCAAAAAATCTACATTGTTTTTAAGGCACTAAAGCATAAAACTATATGAATTCGATATTGTTGTAATCAGGATGGCCGTAGAGGGATATCATCATGTTCTTTGTGCCGCACAGGTAAAGACACAACTCGAAAAGCAATTGTGACATTTCAGTTTTTTTCTCTTCTTCCACCCAAAAAATTCGTATGGTTATACAATATTTGTACCCAAAAATGCTGCTATTAAAAAATATAACTTGTCCGAAAAAAACAAGCCCTTACATGACCATGTCGAAACACAGATCCTGCTCTTGGAATGCGACGATGAGAACAGCTCAACACTCTCATCCTGGGAAAAGGTTTTTTATAGATCAGTATTACACTTGTAATCCGAGCTATGTGATTTATTTACTGTCCTGTCTGTGTGGTTTATTACACGGCATTTGGTGAGGCCGCTCAGTCTGCGACAAATTAGACTGGACAGCAAACGTCAACAATTAGGTCTCCTCAAGTGGAATTTCCATTTTTTGGAAATAAGACACAACAAATGTCAATGTAGATATCAAGTAATTGATTCAGTGGGCATTTTGAGGAGAGGTGGAGACAGGTTGGCCATGCTTACAGCAGACCTGAGTTTTCAACCTGTTTTCTACAATATACCAGGCCCTCCTCACCCTCGTCTCATTTGCTGCTGTTTGCACCCTGTTTCATGTCTGTAAGTTCTGATTTTCAGGCGGTCTTTCTCATTTTTTTGATGCCCTTTTTGCAATCCACTCTCAGGGAGCGGGCATGTAGCAAGTCTAGCATTCTACCAGTAGTTCACTGTCCTGCACTTGTGATAGACATGATGATTGGTTGGTGTAAAATGTCTATCGATTTGCACTAGATGTATTATGTGTGTTTTGTGACTTCAGCCTAATGTGGAACTCTGCTGCATAAGGAAAGAGTTAAATCACAGTGTTATGTTATTGCTTGAGTGTTTTCCCAGTCCTCCCCATCCCCCACACACAGAATCTTCTTGAACAAAGGGATATCTACTTTCACTTTCAGATTTGGACACATGATGTAACCTGTTGCACGCCCATTGTGTGTCTGTACAATAAAAGGCCCGGCTAGCTCAGTCGGTAGAGCATGAGACTGATACCTCGTGTTTGACTTGGTCAGTGTGCGCATACTGCTTCTACACAATTAGGAAGCTGCAAAATACCCCGAAACCTGCTGGAGAAAACTATAATCCAGTTCAGTGGAGTCCCTGGGTGGGCCGAGTTAAGAGATTTTGATTTCTTTCATTCTGGAAAAATACAGAGATCGGCGGATGGCACGCAGAACTCAGGGGCCCGAAAATCTACAGAACACGGTAAGATTGCTTTATGTAAATCTACCGATGTGATCTGGGTTCTGACTGCTTTTCTGCCTGTTCCTGATCCAGAGTGATAAATCAATGAAAGGCAGGTAATATAGTTCTTTCTTACTCGGAAAAGACCACCGTTTTAACCTGCTTAAGGGGTATTTTGTATGCTGTGGCTGCTATGTCTGAGACGGTTAAAAATTGTTTATGCAAGACCAAGAGATAAATTCTGTGAGGGTTAATGTGTCGGGAGGGCGGACTCGGCTGTTTAAGTCTGAGGGAACACGCCAGTGACACGTGCTCCTAGGTAATACTAGTGTGAGGTTAGGAAGATTTATGATACGTATACTTACCTTTTATGATTGAGCGTGTTATGTTCTCATATGTGAAAAGGTATTTACGGGTGAATATAGCCGTGGTGTGACGGCTGGCTCCAGAAACTCTTGGTCATTGAAAATAATCGTCAGTCTCTGTGTATAGCTAAATGTCCTGTCTAGGACGTGTACAGGAAGTGCTCTTCGGGATTGCTAGTAGACCTTGGGTTGATATAAAGGTGGATGAGATATATATATACCCTGAGCCGTTGTGGGTATTCTCCAGTAATCCCGTCTGTCTGCTATTATAGAAAGAATGTGCAGTGTTTATTATTGCGGGGAGGGGTGCTGATAAGAGAGTGAACTGAAAGCTTTTTTCAATTAACCCTTTCTGTTTCCTTTGTCTTTTCTGAGTGGGAAAGAGGTTATATTGGAAGGATTTGAAGAAAGCAGATTTTACAAAAGGAACACTTCGAAGTTTCTGGACACAGTATAGAATAGAATAAGCAGGCAGAATAGAATGAGGGATCAGTACAGGATGTTTTGGAATATGCAAAACATGTAGAAATGTTATACAAAGAGAAGGATCAGGAAAAGTTGCAGAAAGGAATGTTAGGTCATGGACAGATAAGCAGAAATGAGTATGGATAGGTAAGATAGACTGTAGAAAGTTTACAGAAGATGAGCAGGAAGCCCAGCAGAAAGAAAGGTGTTTTTAGATTGCTAGGAGGAGGTATAACGTAGTTAAGAGATTGAAGAGGGGAAAGCATGTAGTGGGGTATGTGTATTGCTAATGAACAATGTAATGCCTTTGTGTTGACTACAGCCCCTCCCTGTAATGGCGGCCGCGCTTGCAATGTTTACAGCTCCACATAGTGTGACCCTGAAGTTACTTCCCCCCATGTGCTCACTTTCAGGGTGTGTGATGTTACTTCTGGTCCCTCCCCATCCGGGACAGGACCTGGCCCCGCCCCTTCCTCCTCCAGCGGCCATCTTGCCTCACCTGGAAGTGCTGCTACTCCTGGCCCCGCCCATTCCTCCAGCGGCCATTTTGCCTCACCTGGGAGATCTGTAGCCCCGCCCCTTTCTGCCTCTGGCGGCCATTTTGCTGCACTTGGGAGGCCTATATTCCCCAATGCCACTGTATCCAGTGCTAACATCATGATTGTCTGAAGTAAGGTTTTGTTTGACCAGCCTTTGTTACACTCCAAGATGTGGCCACTTTGGATGTGTGATAAGTTCAGGGAAACAAACCTTTGTGAAGATGCAGCTTGGGACATATTAGATGACTAAGCTGGTTTATAGTGCATGGAAGATTGGAGTTGATGCATGGGGGGCAGAGACCAGGAATACATGACAGGAGACGCTCTCTCATGTTCCCAGGGGCTCTGTTTTCCACTGCCCGCTTCTCCAATGGATACTCAGACAGATGATGTTATGGAAGGCTCCTACAGATGGAATAATTTCCCTATAGTCACCCAGCAAACTTTTTCATGCAATTTGGTGAAGTAATTTTACTTTTTATGTGAAGAAAGAGGGACTGAATTGCCCAGAGTAGGATGTTAATTCATCCGTATTCTTTAGTTTTTCTTTAAGTCTTTTGTATATTCTAGTGTCAGTCTACACTGAAGCTATAATTATATTCCGACAGGAGAGTAAAAGCTAAACGCTGGCCATACCCTGAAATACTATTACACTGGGTGACGTAAAATTTGAATCGTGTGGCGCCCCCTTGTGTTAAAAAATGCTAACTGCGACCTGAAAGGAAAAAAAAATTTTTTTGTAAGGAGATTTTCGCTCAGACTTCGCTGCATATAATGTCACCTTGACCTACAAAGTGCTTGTTTTTGTGCCTCTTGGTTTACTAGTTTGAACGCAATTACTCTTTTTCCATTGAGTATTCCTGTTCAAAAGGGGGGAGGCAGAGGTGATCTGGGCCATAGATGATCTAGGTGTTGTAGATCAGCGATTGGGTTTGAAAAAAAATAAATAAATGGAATAGGATAACAAGATTCTGAGCCATGTGAAATAGAACATCAGCACGATTATTTAGTACTAATACAGTAAGAAACTGCAGGTAGGCAAACAGTTATCAGAACCTCTGTTGATAATGCATATGTTGAGCTTTTTGCAGATGGTACCAGGGTGAGGACTGATGACTCCACATCGGATATGCAGTGGTCACACAACAAGATGTCCTAGAAGCAGAAGCTCTGCCTCCGCATGTCACAGTACAAGAAGCGGAATTGAAGGCCCTCACTGAGGCCTGTAGAGTGGCGAGAGGTAAGACGGCAACCCTTTACACTGACTCCTGGTATGCATTTGGCATAGCTCATGATTACGGCCCAATATGGAAGGCCAGACAGTTTTTTTACCTTAGCAGGACAACCAATTGAGAATGGTGCAGCGGTACAGAGTCGCATGGAGGCCCTACTTCTACCTGACAAAGTTGAGAGTTTGCACCGATTCCTACACCGGAGAGGCGAGAGACGACACCCTCGCTGACAGCGCAGCAAAGGCAGCGGCCCTCAAGCCGTGGAAGAAAGAAGAAAGATACTGACGGCATGAGTCAGTGGTAAAAACTTTGGACATTGACAAAAATTTGAACTTTGATATGCTAAAGACTTTTACAGTTACAAGCCAGCAAGGAAGAAAAGAATAAATGGACTAATATGGGAGCAGCAGAAACAGGACAGCGTGTGGTGAACAGTCAACAGCACTTGCCCACAACAGTTCCTGTATCCCATGGTGGCCCAGCTGGTGGACGGAAAGACCCACCTAGTGAAGCAGCAATGACGACGACGCTTGAAAGAGGTTGGGCGACTTCTGGGTTCTCTGTAGCTGCTGCATCATTTGTCCGGTTTAGCATGATCTATGCCATGGGTGAGACGGGGCAGAAGTAAATTTGCCACATCACACTTGCCTAGACCACTCTACCCATTTCAGGGATTGCAAATTGACTACATTCAGCTCCCACTTGTTGGGAAGTATGAATACGTGCTTGTTGTTGTTGATGTCTTTGCAGGTTGGAGGCCGACCCTGTTACCAAGGTAAACAAGTAGGTAACCGCAAAGAAGCTCATGAACAAGGTAAACTGTGAATATGGGGTACCAGAAGTGACTCAGAGTCAGACAGAGGTATAAACTTCGCAGGTGAATGTAACATGTCATGTCTGCTCTGGGTGTATCCCAGGCCTTTTACATACTCTACCACCTTTAGTGTAGTGGAAAGGTGGAGAGACGTAGTGGCACGCTAAAAAGTAAGATACTTAAAAATGACGCCACTTTGGAAAGACTGTCATCCAATAGCCTTATACAGTGTTAGATATGAACCCAGGGGGGATTATACATTATCTCCCTACGAGATTGTTTGGGCTAGCCCCAAGGCTAGGTCGTTACTATCCTCAGTGGTTACAATTACAATCTGATGTGTTGACTGAGTATGTGATTTCCATTGTTAAAGCACTAATCAAAGCCTATGCACAGGTGTTCTCTTCCAGACTCAGAGGCAGACACTGGGACACATATCTTGCAGCCTGGGGATTGGGTGTGCGTCAAGAAGTTCCCCAGGAAGCACCCTCTTGAGCCCCGATTTGATGGCCCCTACCAGGTGCTTCTGACTACTGCCACAGCTGTGAAACTAGCCGAAAGACTTACATGGATCCATGCTTCATACTGTAAGAAAGCTTCAGATCCGGGAGACCAGTCTTAGTTGTGCCAAGGACATTACTCTGGTTAGGGCTAGTGAGAGAGGAGGGTGGCAACTGGAATCCTTAGTCGGAAGAATATGGGGGTATGGTTACCTTCTAGTATAACTCGTTCAATGCTCAAGTAGCCGCATATTCCTTCGACTATTGTACTGTGGTCCCGTGTCTAGGCGCAAGATCCCACCGCAGGCCAGATTTAGCTCAGTCCAGCTGGTTATATGACTTACATACCCGGGGAATACAATATGTTTGCGCCACTGATAACGTCTGGGGAGAAGACTGCCGTTATTGGGGATTAGTGGGATGGAACGCAGGAACAGACTAGTCCTATAAACCGCGAAGTGCCTTAAATAAGAAAGATAAGAGCGGGAAATCCCTAATTAGTTGTATAACCCTCCTTGAGAATAATAAGGACAGCAGGTATTGGAAGGCTGAACTTAGTATGTTGCTTGGTTTTAATGTGGTTGTTACATTAACCATGGGAGATCCAAGCCCGGGGGACGGGGAGACTTATAGTCTGGGGACATACCGGTACGGGAGGACAGATCCCTTAGGGAAGTTTAAAATAAGGGGTATGGTAGATGCAGCCGAATGGAAGCCTTCACTTAGTCCCGTGCCCATAATTAACTCCCTCCGCCGTAAGATAAAGACCTTGACGAACATGATGATCATAGCCGACCCTACCTTTTGAGGACACCTTGACAGTAGCGACTGGCTACTCTGACCAGAATCTCTGGTTGGAGTTGATGAGGTACAATGCTAACAGGAGCAACAAGTCTAACTGTTGCGTGTGCAGTAGTGCCCGACTACACTCGGGGATGGTCCCCCTAAATCTCCCTGTAGATGCTGAAGAGTGGTTTATTAGTCTCTTCACGAACATTTCCGCTAATTACACTGTCCGTGAGAAATGGAAGAAGGAATACTCTATAACTACTTAAGTGTTTTGCACCGGAGAGAGTATTACTGACTACCCTGGAAACTACACCTGCCAGGCAATTAGGCAGGGTGGAGGGAGATTTTTGGGGAATATTTCCCTTGTTTAAAAAAGGATGAAGAGCCAGTTCCGATAATGCCAACCACATACGCTACCAAAGAAAAGGAGAAAGTACTAGTACTGTGCCTGCCCCGATCTCCTAAGATGGATTGTCAGTGGAATTCCCATTTGCCAAGGGATAGTGCAGAAGACCTTAGGTTCCAGCGAGGGCACACCCTGTGGGGTGTTAACTTGTACAGATAGAGGGTATGGATGCCCGGAAATGAGCCCAGGGAATCCATGGCCTCCCTCTGAGGTGAGGTAGGGATCCCCCCCTCCAAGGAGTAGGGACTTACGGGCAGTGGGAAAACCCTGACGCAAGGGTGTGGCGACTTGGACGTGTTCACCATTAGGACTATCTCCAGGAGGGACATTGGTGTGGGTGAAGATTAGGGAGTCCCATGCCGTGCGTACCTGTGCACGCTACTAGTATTGTAACATTATACTAGAGCGAGAAGAGAGACCCCTGGTGGTAGTTTTGATCTACACGTATACATTGACGTCATAGGATAGCCAAGGGGGGTACCTGACAAGTTTTAAAAATTAGAGACCAAGTTAAAACTAGATTCGAGTCCATTTTCCTGATCATTAGGGTAAATAAACGTTGACTGGATTAATTATGTTTATTATAATTAGCAGTGGTTTATAAATTATACTAGAGACGCCTTATAGGGACTAGTCGACCAATAGGACCTACCTCGACTATGACTTTTTTTTAAAATAGAGTGACCTCAGATATGACTTTAGCTAAAAAGGGGAGTGTCTGTAAGATGATAGGGGAGACTTGTTGTACCTACATCCCAGACGACACGTGACCCGCGGGTAAAGACGCACTTGTCATTAAGAAGCTGACCGCACTAACTAAAAAGAGCTAACTTTTGGGACCAGCACTCGCCATGGATGAGCGGGTGGTAAAGGATCCTGGCACAGACGGGCGTCGCTGTTGTATGTGAACTGATGGTTACCTTTTCTGTTCTAGTCTGCTGTGTTATCCCCTGTGTCAGGGAGACCTGTGAAACTGATGCTGGAAAAGCCGCTCCCACCATGAGTTTGCTGGATGCATCCCCAGAAGGAGTGGACAAGTCCTACACCCCCTTGAAGACTCTAAAACGAACCTTCAACGCGCTCCGGTTATAGGCTCACGCGCAGAGAACTGTGAAAATTAGATAGAGAGTTAGAGGATAGACATTTTAAGGGGGGATTGTGATAGACATGATGATTGGTTGGTGTAAAATGTCTATCGATTTGCACTAGATGTATTATGTGTGTTTTGTGACTTCAGCCTAATGTGGAACTCTGCTGCATAAGGAAAGAGTTAAATCACAGTGTTATGTTATTGCTTGAGTGTTTTCCCAGTCCTCCCCATCCCCCACACACAGAATCTTCTTGAACAAAGGGATATCTACTTTCACTTTCAGATTTGGACACATGTTAAAGACAAAGGCTTCTACTTGAGAGAGGTGGGGAGAAGGGGAGGCGGGGGGTTCTATATGATCCGACAAATGAGAATCCTATATGTTACTGATGTAACCTGTTGCACGCCCATTGTGTGTCTGTACAATAAAAGGCCCTGTCTGGCTGTTTCTGGGCAGAGAGCCATTTTGAGCATGAGACTGATACCTCGTGTTTGACTTGGTCAGTGTGCGCATACTGCTTCTACACAATTAGGAAGCTGCAAAATACCCCGAAACCTGCTGGAGAAAACTATAATCCAGTTCACACTTCCTTGCCCTAACTTCCCATATATGTTGCCCAATCAGCAAGGGGGCATTATCTGTTCTCCCAGGACGATTTAGTGCTCTTTTACACCGGCTGATAAAATTGTTCTGATTCCAGCATCCAGCAGGAATCTGAACGATTAATGTTCAGTATAAATGCATGCCCCAACTGAACAACGAATGAGAATTTGTTTGCTTCTTGTTTGTCTTTCAGTTTCTTCATGCATAAAACTGAATGATGGATCAGCCCACGTAAACAGGCAGTCAATCATTTATGCACCACTGCCTGCATACTGTGAATAGAGGTGGGCGGACCAGAACGATCCCAGGGCCACCCTGCCCCCATTCACTAGTGATGACCATTTCTGTGTAAAAGCACCAGAATTATTATTTCTGGGATGACCTTTAGGAAATATGGGCCTGACAGGTCGTCCCGTGTAAAAGGACCCTTAGGCACTCTGGTCAAATGATGAGTAAATGCAATATAATGTGTGTATACACACACAAACACACAAGGGAGGCAGAAACTATGAAGATTATTATCACAGTGTCTGCAAATCTGTAAGCCTGCAGCCTGTGAGGGCATGGGAGCACCGCTATGAGATAGCTCCACCCCATTGTTAAGCAAACGCTCTTATATCCTTATTACTACAGAAGCTCTGTACCTAACAATAGACAGTGGATTGGAAAGAAGCTGGAAGGGAGACCCCTAGTGGCAGCCACTTCAAACATGATTTATAACAAAAATTTTAATGCAAGTATATTATAGAAATGATGAGACTAACGCAACCTACTAGACGAGCATAAGTTGTCTGAAAAGTTACTGCCCTGTTGAGAAATAGGAGATGTTTTGGACCAGGAAACTGGACACTTTTGCCCCTGGGGGCTCAATTCTTAGTACAATTGGTTACCATTTATCTAATACATTGGCTCCAGCTGCATGAAGGCTTGTGTTTTTTTGGGACGAGTTGTATATTCTAATGGTTCCACTATGGGGCACAAAGATAGGACGCACCGCCATTTGTTTCCAGCATCCGCAGAAAAAAAAAATGCTCATGTGTATGACCCCAATCCAAAGAATAGGGTTCATATCTGTGCATCGTGCAACACACAAATCCTGCGCCATTTTTTTGTCTGTCTGAAGACAGCCTTAAAGAGATGACCATTAAGGTGGTCAGTAAAAAGGCGTATTGGCAGTCACTAAAGGGTTAACTCCTTAATGAAGCGGCCTATTTTGGCCATAAGGATGCAATGATTTTTGTAGGATATTCATCTCCGCTTTTCAAAAGCCACAACTTTAATTATTCCATAAGCACGGCGGGCCATATGAGGGCTGTTTGTGTGGGGAGCTGTAGTATTTATTGGCACCATTTTGGGGTACATATAGTGTATTATAGAACTTTTATTCATTTTTTGGAGGGCAGTAAGAGAAAAACATCAATTCTGATATAGTTTTTTTTTCATGGTTAATCATGCCGATTTCACGGTAAATTGCGATTTTAACATTACAAGTCCCATAGACCCCTGTAGAAAAAAAAACCGCTGCGAATTTCGCAGGGAAAAAAAATAACTGTAGTGGGTAGTCACCCTTAGGCCTTAGTCAGACGGGCGTTTTTAGCCGCAATTTGCGCATGCGCATGCATCCGGCGATTTGCTTTGCAATGGTATTGGACACATGAGCGCTTTTTATGCGCTCGTCCGATAAATTATAGAACAAAAAAAATCGCAGATCGCACCTATCTGCGATCTGCGATTTCTGTTCTCTTCTCTATATGCGCTCAATGGGGCCGGCGGCAGCAGCGCCGACCCCATTGAGAACATATAGAAGACAAATCATTCTTCTCTGCCACAGCTGTAACAGCTGTGGCAGAGAAGAACGATGTTTGCCCATTGAATTCAATGGAGCCGGCAATACAGCCGCTCCATTGAAGCAATGGGCTGCCGGCGTGCGCGGGTGAATTGTCGGGAAGGGCTTAAATATATAAGCCCTTCCCTGCAATTCATCCTAAAATGTGTTAAAATAAAAAAAAATTGTATACTCACCTTTCCGCTGCAGCCGGAGTCCAGCCGCGGCCGCTGTCAGTTCTCCTGAACTGCTTCTCGGCACTATTCAGCCGGCGGGGCTTTAAAATCCCCGCCTGCTGAATGATCTGCCTCTGATTGGTCACAGCCCTGACCAATCAGAGGCAGGTTTCACTCACACACCCATTCATGAATTCATGAATGGGTGAGTGACTGCTGCCTCTCAGCCCTGAGCCAATCAGGGGCAGGTCTGACTCACATCCATTCATGAATTCATGAATGGGTGTGAGTGAGACATGCCTCTGATTGGCTCAGCGCTGAGCCAATCAGGGGGCAGGTCTGACTCACACCCCCTTCACACCCACTGCAGGACGGCCGCGCGGAGCTCCGGCTGCCGGGAGAAGGTGAGTACATATATATTTTTTATTTTTACACATTTTAGGATGAATTGCAGGGAAGGGCTTATATATTTAAGCCCTTCCCGACAATTCATCCCGGGCTCGCCCGCAGCGCATTGCTTTAAATGGAGCCGGCTCTATTGCTGTCTCCATTGAATGCAATGCGCTGGACAGCTCCGGCCCGTTTCTAATGAAACGCGGCTAGGAGCAGATTTTCGGGCGATTTGCGAGCGACTTGCACGCACCGGTCACGCGATTTGCGGATGCGCATCCGTCATGCGCCCGTCTGACTAAGGCCTTAGGGGGAAATTCTTTTTTTTTTTTACATCGCTGCAATCAAAATCCCAGAACTTTTTTATTTTCCAATCCACGGAGCTCTGTGGAGGCTTGTTTTTTGTGTGACAAGCTGTAGTTTGTACGGGTATCATAGTACAAACTACATAGTTTGGGGAAAATACAGCTTTTTTGATCACTGTTACTGCTGTTTTTTGAGAGGCAAAATGAACAAAGTAAGCATTTTGTCTCTGATTTCTAGATGTTTTTTGGTACGATTTTTGCCTTGTAAGATAAAGTATGTTCAGCTTTTTGTATAGGTTGTTATGGATACGATGAAACCAAATATGTTGGTTATTCCATTTTTTTTTTTCAAACAAACAGGAAAGTGTGCAAAAAAGTTTTTGGGGTGTTTTTTTATACTATTTTTTATTTACATTTTTTTATGTCCTTCTGGGGGACTTGAACTATAAAAGCTCAGATCACTAAAACAATAAAAGCAGCTGTACTCACCCATTTCATCCCGCGACAATCTGGTGCTGCAGCCTCGCGGTCAACTTGGTCTTCATTTCCGAGCAGCTGCTACCTGACTGCTGCAACCAAGCGGAGGCTGTAGGTCACACGCCACTCTCCTTGGCATCATGGCTCCAAGCATCTGAGCTGTGGTACCAGGCGGATGACGTGCGACCGCTGCACGTCTATTCTGCTTTTCGGATGCTTTCAGATGAGCGTATCTTAGCTCCGTATTTGGTCCATGTTTTGGGGACCGTAATATGAAGCTAATGTAAACCTGTGTACCTATTCACATGGACGCATTCTTCACAGTCTTTTTTAAATGACACAAGATGACCTATTTTGTGTGTATCTGCCTCTGGATTTGTATTCTCTTTTATTTGGCAAATACGGATCAGTACTCAGCCAGCAACAGACCAGAGATTGAAGCTGCAGGAAGATCATTTGCATATTCCCCATGCATTCTGGGAAGAGCAAAGAATCACTGCAAGAGGGAAGATTGGCGGGGTTAGCTGGGTCTAGCTGCTCGGAGGACATCGCCAGACCGTGCGCCTAACGGCTCGTGAAGTTGTACACTTAGTAGTATCTTCACTATCAGTAGTAAGTCCACTACAATTATTGACTTTTAGAAGTTTGGAAGTGGACTGACAACATGGAAAAGGAGAGGAGCCACATGGTGAGCTGCTATGCTACATGTTTACAGACCGACCAGAGGAAAAGCCAGACTTCACCTGCCAGAAATGTAAGCTTGTGTATCTACTGGAGGCAAAGGTGCAAAGTTGTCAGGAGAGAATAGCTACATTGTAACTCATTAAGAAAGATGAGGATTTCCTTCACAGGGTAGAAGAAAGTCTTCAAAATGTTGAAGGAAAATAAATGTCAAG
>NC_089837.1:524209784-524344346 GCF_035609145.1 Eleutherodactylus coqui | reverse complement strand
CTTTTCGTCTCCTAGAGATAAAAGCCCCTTAATGCAGAGAGAACATGACTGATGGATTCGGAACCAAAAAAAGAAATAAGAATTTCACAGTTCATACATCCTCCATCGCTTTCTATCAGTGGGTCAGGGCGGCCTCGGCGCTCTCCATTTCCTGCCTGCCAATCTCCTTTCTGATCTTGTTACCTGGTTTTTATAAAGATAGGCGGCGTAAATAATTATAACATCATGGAGAACCTGGAGGAGGTGCTCAGGAATTGTCAGAAGGTCCAAAAAAGGTCACCTTAAAAGGGAATTGGACCTTAGTTTGATGTGGCACAGTGCCTGGACCCCACTAGAAGTCAATGTGGCTTCAATCTGCAGTAGTGAAGCCAAGACTCCATAGATGGTGTAGAAAAGAAGTAAAATGGTCTCTGGCCAAATAATAGAACGTCCATGTATGACCGTTCCGCTCTTTATTTGTAGAGCAGCAGTTTGTGCTCCAGAGCTGCTGCTGTTACTTTTTAACCAATTTCAAACATTTTTGGAGACGATAGAACGCTGTATTTAGTCACTGATCATACATAGAGGGGCATCAAACATTTCCTTAATGCATCATTTTTGTATATATTTATTTTTCTGGTGGGAGGGGCAACTTTTATTTATTTTGTGGTCATGTGACATTTCTTTCTTTTTTTTTTTTTTTTTTTTACCACCAGGAGGAGGAGGAGGCCCTGATGGGCATTTAATAGCCGTCTGCTGAACCGCTGGAGAGAGTATGGTAAAGCACCAACCGCTACAGTACTACGAACCACAATTATGTTTGTCATGCCTGACTGGAATTTACGGATGCCGATGGAAACGGTATCAGCGATCACATGATGACACCACCAAGGTAAGAGCAGGTTTTATTATGTATCATGTGACTGTGTAAGCCTGGAATAACTAGCCTGTCTGCATAAAGGGGTCGCACAGGAATTGACAAAAAATGGAAGCCGCCATCTTTGGAGCCTGCCATATAGAATGGAACTAGACTGGAGGGGGGCAGATGCTAACGGTGTAGTATTCATTCCTGCCAGGGTTACCCTTCATCCTACCAGGAATGAAGAGGGTGGCATTAATTTCCGGCCTTGTGCACTTCCGCCTACGATCTAGTTACATTCTAGAATGGGCTGCACAGACGACGGCCATGTTTCTCAATGTTTGTACATTTAACCCCTTAGTTACAGCCAGTACGCCTTTTTGCTGACTTTACTAATAGGCTAAAAACCTGCAAATCTATCTTTCTAAGGGGGTGGCTTGGCTGACTGCTGACACTGCTGTCACCCATCGGATGCCCATGGGAGATAAAGGCCTGCACCAAGGGCTCCATGTTTATTTAACTCTGCTTATTACACCATGCCTCCAGCAGAGTGTAGTAGGCAGCTGTCATAGGCTTAGTGCAATGCACTACATGTTGCTAACTGTCCTAGTGATTGAACAATCACACCATAAAGTCCCCTTGATGAACTCAAGTATCAAAAAGTTCAATAAAAAAAAATCCTGTTTAAAATCACATTTGGCACAGAGTTCAATGCGTAATCTGTATGCAGTAAGCTCCTAAGCTCCCTCTAGAGGTGGCTGCTAAAAATCGTTTAACAGTACTTAGGCCCCCTGTCCACAGGCATTGCAGTATCCCGCGGCGGACATCTGCTGCAGAAGCCGCCGCCCAGGAGCAGGAGCTGGCACATGAATCTCCGCCGGTCAGTCTATTTGAAAGATAGGCTGACAGCGGAGAATCGCGGCAATTTGCAGCATGCTGCTAATTGCCGGCTGCAAGCGGAGAATCGTAATGATTCTCTGCTCGTGGACAGGGTGCCGGCGCTTTCCATAGCAATGCTATGGAAAGCTTCAGACGGCGTGATTCGCCGTCGATTTACCGCCGGCGAATTCATGTCCATGGGCAGGGGGGCCTTATGCAGAGGATTTGCAGCTGTGTATCAAGGAGGCGGAGCTCCATCTTCTAAAAAGTTATTAATCGACCTGGAGTTATGGACCTAGAATATACTTTTATGGGATGATGACCTATATGGCTGCCATTACAGCCCATCTGAGACTAGCCACCAAGCTATTGAATAGAAGACCAGTCTAGCAGTGCAGTTATATGGGAGCGGTGGATGTGTTGTTGCGCAAGTAGATTAGCCTGCCATTCAGGAGTCTGGGAAAGCTGGATTGCCACGTTTGTCATCACTCAACTCTCCCTGAAGTGCATATATATAGACAATGCAGCTGAATAGAATAATTTCCAGCTTCATAGGAGCGGATGAGTTTTATTCCACAAAGCTCCCCTGATTTGGGGGTTCGCTCTGTAATACATATATATCCGCGTAGGATCGCCGACCGGCTGTGTAGCTCGCCTTGTGCCTGGCTGTTCTCTCCACAAATCTTGATTTTGCTGTCTGATTTGTCTCATTCTTCGCCCTTCTGCTTCTTTGGATGAATCTTATTGATTTCTTTTCTGGCTCGTGTCTATAAATGAGCGTCGCTCTTCTTCTCTGTGTTCTGCCTCTATTGTTTTTCTCCTATGCCCAAAAGGCAGTGACAACATAAAATCCTTTCCACCAAGTCCCTGTTCTGTCAGTGTTGTTCCATTATATGATTCCTGATTGCTTCCATAGTGCCTGTCACCAGGGCCGGCTCCAGGTCTCGGTGGGCCCCTTCAGTGTGTCACAAGACATTGGGTAGTAAATCTGCAGCAGCACATAGTTACCATATAATGGTAGATACTAACTCTATACAGGTGTCGTGCAGACCATATAAAGGATTACAGTACTGTTATATCCAGTGGTCACAGGTGATGTCATCTGATTGGAGTTGTTTAGTTTCCTTTTTCTTCTGTATCTAGTCCAGGCCGTCATGACAACTTCTCCTGGCCGCAACTTGTCTCTGCCTTGCTTTTCCATTACCCTCCTTACATTATCTACAGCTTAACACAATACCCCTTTAGTACCCAAGATGGTAATGCCGCTGGTGGTACTGTACATAGTAGTACTGTTCACAATTTTGTGCCCCTGTAGGCCCTACAGGTTAAGTGCTGCTTATATTGACCTTTACACAATAAAAGTGCCCCCACTTGACAATAATGCCTTATATCCCCACTCGATAATACTACCCCTTTTGTCCTCATTCTCAAATGCCTCTTTTCAGAAATAATGCCCCCATTTGTTCCCCTTCAGAAATAATAAATCAATTTTTCCCCTTGTAGAAGTAATGGCCCTTTTGATTAGTTATGCCTCCTTTTCAGAAATAATGCCCCCTGGAAGCAATTCCACCACCACCTTCAGAAATAATGCCCCCTGGTAGTAGCAATCCCCCACCCTTTTCAGAAATAATGCCCCATGGTAGTAGCACCCCCCCCCCCCCCCCCACACCCTTTCAGAAATAATGCCCCCTGGTAGCAATTCCACCACTACCTTCAGAAATAATGCCCCTTGGTAGTGGCAATTTCCCACCACCCCCCTTTTTCAGAAATAATGCCCCCTGGTACTAACAATTTCCCCCTTTGCAGTAATAATGCCCCCTGGTAGTAGCAATCCCCCTTTCAGAAATAATGCCCCCTGGTACTAGCAATTTTACCCTTTGCCGTAATACTGCCCCCTGGTAGTATCAAGAGGAAAAACCACAGCATACTCTAATTTGTGTGGTGCCTGCACGGATGGCTTCCTTTGAAGTTAATGGAATCCGTCCGACCCACGGCCCTTCCGCAATTAACATTGGGTAAAGGTCGCGGGACCCGCAACATCACCTAGCGACGGCACGGGAAGATCTGTGCGCCACATTTCAGGCGGCTCGCTGGCCGGACCATCCACAGTATAGAAGAAACCTACATGTACACGGGGTCACCGGCCAGGCACGGGGTTAGATTCCCGTGCAGGATCCATCCCACATCTGGAATCCGACCAGGTCTGCTGGCGGCCTAAATGATAGTAAATCCATCGATCTGCGGATGCTCCGCCCCTCCCCTAAACTATGGGGAGAGAAGTGTAAAATGGCAAAAAATGGATATTTGGTGGCCGCTGTAGTTTGCGCCACAATTCTGTCAAACGCAGCTGTAAGTTTTTCTCCTCTTTATGTGGAGTAACGCATGACTGCAGTAGCCGACTACATGGGGTTTTGTAGTCTGTCACCATGGAGACACAAGTTTTAGATGGGAGCTGTGAACGCCGTACGGGATGCGATTTCTTTTTCTTTTCTCCTTAAGACTATTAGTGAAGTATCTTCTTCTCATTTCAGATGCATGGAAGCAATACGCCATATACAAATAATAGCGGTTGCAAAAATAATCTTTATTTGTATAGCGCCGACATGTCCCTAAGTGACAGCGTAGACGTCGGAGATGAGTAACAATAACACGGTAGACTCGGTTACCCCGGCGGCCGCTCCACATGAATTATTTATGCAGTGTGACAGTCGCCTGTGATTGGCACGCGCTGCGCTCCCGTATCTAATACGACCCATTCCCTGCAGAGGAGGAGGAGGATGATGTGACATGTCAGCCTGTACCGCGCTCCGTGGCCATGATTAAATAACCTGACAGATTGTGTGTTAAATGTACAGCTTCCGCTCACGAACGCCTCGCAGTCACCTTCGCTGGCGCAGGGAGTCCATTTCACAGCGCTGCGAGACCTGCGGCCGTCCGCTGTCAGTCATCAATGGCTGCACGTACAGCGGGCTGCTCCTGTAACCTAGAAGTCATTACAAAAGGCTTTATGTAATTCATTATGTTCTGTCTTAAAGGGGCGGCCGGGCTCACACGGGCAGGTCGGATTCCCCATGCGGGAGGTCCGCAGCGTATCCGGCTAGGAGCTCGGACGATGATCCTGCGTACCTCCCTTATCTGTATTGCGGATGACCGTGGAGGCTTGACGTCGGTCGTGTGCAGTACTTTTTTTTTAACTTGTTTGTATTTGATGCACCGTCGCTTAGCGATGACGTGGGTACTCGCAGCCCATGCGCAATGTTAAGTGTGTATGGGCTGTAGGTCCGATGCCCCCATTGACATCAATGGAGGCCATCTGCAGTAAAATAGAGCATGCTGCGATTTGTCTTCCACTCGCTGAATATGCAGCTTGTATCCGCGAGTGTGAAGGAGAATTCAAAAATGCATGTCTTTTTGAATGCTCACGTTTTACCACAGAAAGTCCGTGCGGACGCTGATTGTGGAATCCGAACTTTCAATCTGTTGGTGTGAGCCAGGCCTTAGAAAGCCTCTTTTAAAATGTCGTACTAGAACATTCTAGGATGGTGGATGGGGGTTCTCCGATTGTAACTGTGGTGTAAAGCATTGTGAAGGGACACGGTCAATTTTATGTTCGTGAAATCGCTGTATATGTTACTGATCCTGAGTTCCATCCTGTATTATACTCCAGAGCTGCACTCACTATTCTGCTAGTGGAGTCACTGTGTATATACATTACTTATCCTGTACTGATCCTGAGTTACATCCTGTATTATATCCTGTATTATCCTCCAGAGCTGCACTCTCTATTCTGCTGGTGGAGTCACTGTGTATATACATTACTTATCCTGTATTGCTCCTGAGTTACATCCTGTATTATACTCCAGAGCTGTACTCACTATTCTGCTGGTGGAGTCACTGTGTATATACATTACTTATCCTGTACTGATCCTGACTTACATCCTGTATTATACTCCAGAGCTGTACTCACTATTCTGCTGGTGGAGTCACTGTGTACATACATTACTTATCCTGTACTGATCCTGAGTTACATCCTGTATTATACTCCAGAGCTGCACTCACTATTCTGCTGGTGGAGTCACTGTGTATATACATTACTTATCCTGTACTGATCCTGACTTACATCCTGTATTATACTCCAGAGCTGCACTCACTATTCTGCTGGTGGAGTCACTGTGTACATACATTACTTATCCTGTACTGATCCTGACTTACATCCTGTATTATACCCCAGAGCTGCACTCACTATTCTGCTGGTGGAGTCACTGTGTATATACATTACTTATCCTGTACTGATCCTGACTTACATCCTGTATTATACTCCAGAGCTGCACTCACTATTCTGCTGGTGGAGTCACTGTGTACATACATTACTTATCCTGTACTGACCCTGAGTTACATCCTGTATTATACCCCAGAGCTGCCCTCACTATTCTGCTGGTGGGGTCACTGTGTAGATACATTACTTATCCTGTACTGATCCTGAGTTACATCCTGTATTATACCCCAGAGCTGCGCTCACTATTCTGCTGCTGGAGTCACTGTGTACATACATTACTTATCCTGTACTGATCCTGAGTTACATCCTGTATTATACTCCAGAGCTGCACTCGCTGTCCTGGTGTACAGACAATTACGTTCCCTGACTCAATGTGAGGTGGCTGGATAAAATCTTTTCTGTAGTCTTGTAAGTGAAATCTAAGAGGGTATAAAGTAACAGTTGGCGTTGCGGTCGTGCGTCTGTCACTGGGTTTCGCGGTGTTACGGAGGCTGACTGTCCTCTGGGTGTTCCGTGTAATGAGTAGATTGTAGCTCTGCGAGTTCATCAGTTTTATGATACCAGATCGTCTTCTACAGATGTGCCGTGTCCGAGCTTCGAGGAAAACCCAGCATCTAAATCTAGACCCCGCATGGGCCGTGGCCGCTGGCGCTACGTCCTGCAGAGTATGAGCAGGGGCTGGAGATCTGGTTACAGCTCCGTAAGGTTATGTAACGGCTTTACCTGCCGTCTTATGTAAACCTGTACGTAATTCTTTGTGGTGTCGCCATCAGTTGTACCTAATGACTAACTTGGCTCTGCTACATCCGTATAGCTTCCTCCGCTGTTCATGCAGTGTCATGTGTTCTACTCTTCCAGGACCCGTCTTGTATATTATAATATGGATGCTTGATTATGTAGTTTTATCTCATAATGAGCCGTATTTACATGGGAGCGTGTCACGTGCAACTTTTTGATGACTTTTTTAAATTTTTTTTTTTTTGTGGCAATGTGAGGGGAAAAAAGATGCAATTCTGGATTTTTTTATTACTGCATTTAGCATACGTGATGCAATATTTTGGGCTTTTATTGATTCAGCAATAGCAGTTACGTTTAAAAAAAAAAATGTAAAAACCTGGAAGAAGACTTTTCCTAAACCTTTTAAATCTTTTTTTATTTTAATATTTAATTTAATTTAATTAAACTTTAATCCTAAATTTCCATAGGGAACTTGAACTTGTAGTGATTTGATTGCTTGTACAACATACTACAGCACATTAGTATTGCAGTGTATTGCAGTTTTACTAGCTAGCACTCTATTAAACCCTGCTACATGCAAGGCTTAATAGGCTAAAATCATGACATGGGAGCCTTGACATGCCTCCCAATCCATCGGCACCCTACGATAACATCTCAGGCTGATGGGGTCTCAGAGGTGGTCCCCTTCTCTCCGCCTAGCTCCGTAGATGCCACAGTCGGCATTGATGTTTAGGCAGTTAAATGGGCGCAATTTGAGCTCTCGGACCACGGCTGTTGCGAGTTGCTGTCAGAAACCATCGATGGCTGCCAGATATGAAGCAGTCTTAACTCCTGGGCCAGCTTCATACTTCTCTTTGCGACACATTAATGATATATCCTTCATCATTTAAGAGGCTTGAAGGAACACTCCTGTCTTTAGTTCAGGCGCAAAAGGGGTGGAGCTTGACAATTTTTTTGTCTCTTTGATGTTCTTTTAAATCGGTAACTTACAAAATATGAGATGATATAAAGCCTCTGCAGCGCCACCTAGGGAGGATGCCTTCCAATAGAAGTCGGCGACTGACAATCTAACAGACCTTGCAACATGACTGAGGATGTAAGCCAAACCAGCCAAAATTACCCATTTATAGACTGAACGTATGAGGGGCAACCCCAAAACATCTGTTGGGTACTGCTTGGCTAGGTGATAAGCTTGTCCCATCGGTTCGGAGTGGTACTTCATACTATCTCCCATTTGTATACCAAATTTCTCAGAGGGGGATTGCATGGTCTATTAATCTCATTATGCCTACTTTGTCTCCTTATCGGGGGGCGCACGGTACAGCTTTCCCCCTCGATGACTCACATTATAGGCCTCTCATCCAGCCAGCTAGAAGTTGACTCTGCAAGAACCCCTGAAGTAGCAGACAGGATGGGTGTCTTTCCCTTCTTTGGAAGACCCTGGTTTGACTAATGTCCTTTTAAAAGGCCTGGTAGGTCAGCCATTACCTTACAGGTGAGCTGTTTTTCGATAGGTGGCACTGGAAGGGCATTCTGTCATACTCCATTTGCATATCAAATTTCCAAGAGGAACATTTGTATGGCCTATAATTTTCCTTCCCCCCACTTTTCGTAAGGAGAAACAGTAGACCTTCTGACTTTACACCCTAACCCACTTCCCTGCCTTACATTCAATGCCTTTCCACTAAGCTATTGAAGAGGGCTATATGACAGTGGCGGGAGATAGTGGAAGAGATCAGAGCAGAGAAAGCGGTCTATACAAAGGGCTGGAATTCACTCTAGGTGAATTTCCTGCTCTTGTCAGCAGTGAGGGGGAACCAGATCAGCAGCTACTCTGAGAATAAAATAGCTGTGTAGTATAGAGTGGGCGTGTTTATGCTACACAGCCTCTGAAAGAGGAGAGGCAGAGCTAAGCTTGTGACCAGCTGATCATTGCTGGGAATGCCACCCAGACAGAAATCTGAATGTAGGAGAGCCGGCAAACCAAGTATAAAGCTTTCTAAATGCATGGAAAGGAAAACTCAATGCAAAAAAACAATGAGCATCATTTTTTCCAGCAGGGACTATGTAGGATATATTTGTGTATGGATTGTCATGCACAAGTTTCCATAGCCTTTAAATCCCTTAGTCATGCATCATACACTCAGGAATTGATTTTCCATATCACTAATATTGCTGTTTTTGTACTGGTCACTGAGCACTCACAATAGCCTTACATTTCCTGTTACTTTTCAGCCTGTGCTGTGTTCACTGGGGTTCGGGGTCAGTAGATCAGTGATAGTTAACACTTGGTTATGAAGCTGGAGGCAAATAGCACAGCATCACACCACGGACAGTAGGTAATGGCCACAGTTCAGCTCTTCCTCCCTCTCGCAGCACAGTGCCCAGTGCTTGTCTCACAGAGCATGCCCAGTATGAAATCAGTGAGTCTTTTTCTGACACTTGCATACTTTTTCTCAATTTTGTCTTGTTTGATCTTACATTAGCTGATCGTCTTAGAACTCTTTATTGTCCGTGGAGTTGAGCAGAATGAAGCCGGAGCTCTTGCACATCTGATTAATCAGGTCTCCGGCCCTCAGTGTCGAGTACAATACCTCTTTGAGTTCAGTCCTTCCAGCACAAATAATCCCCCTCTATGTGCCGGCTCTGGGCTCACAATCCCTCTAGATGCCAGTCAATGAATGCACTCGGAAGCAATCTGCTTTTCTGATTCAGCATCTTAACCTTCCTCAAGTGCTTAATAGCCGTCATGTACTGATATTCACAGCTGTGAGATGCAGGAACATCGTATTCGTCGCTCTCGCCGTTTGCCAGTATGCAGTATACTTTTGTAGAAATTCTGCAGGGAATCCAGGGCTTAATTCTCCTGATCGCTTTCATTTTTGACCTGGCAAACAAGGGGTGGGGCTTATCAAAGGGGCAGGACTTGGTGTTTCTTCTGGTCTATTGTAGACCATGTAGTGGGGGAGGCTCCTGCTGCAGCTGCTTGTCTTACAGGCATAACCATTAGATGTTGGGGGTATGTTGGCTATTGGCTGTAGCCAGTGTTGCCACCTTTTTACCTGCCTTCCTGCCTGCTGTGCAGTAGTGCCATATCATCTCAACTGCCACTGCCTGGATCGGTAAAATGTGCTCAGTCCACTTATTAAAGGGCCAGCGCGCGCACCCAACTTTCTTGTCACTAGCCTTTCCCAGCCCTTTCCGAGTTATTTAAGACACCTCCTTTGACTGGAATTTGCTTCATTAATAGGTTTCTAGTGATGCAGTGAAAGTGTGACCTAAATTTGCTTAATCGCCTAACCTGTATACCCAGCTTTCTTGAACTGTGCGTGTCTTGACCTTGAGCGGACTATGTTTAGCTGACTTCCCTGCCCAAACCTTATGCCTGATCTACCGTATTACATGAACTCTGCTTGTCTTGACCTCGGACTGTTATCTAATTCTGTCCTAGCCTGATCTACTGTTACGGGTCCGCTAAGCTGCCGCTCTGAGACCCTTCCTGAAAAATGACCTGTGGGTTCCCTGAAGAAAAGCCCAGATTTCCCTTAAAAAAAATAAAAATAAAGACCAGGGACCCCATAGAGCAAGGACCTCCAGGGTCATCGGATCCAACCCCCTGCTCAGTGCAGGATTCACTGAATCATTCCAGACAGATATTTGTCCAGCCTTTGTTTGAACACTTTCATTGAAGAACTCCCCACCTCCCGTGGCAACCTGTTCCACTCATTGATCCCCCTCACTGCCTAACATCTAATCTGTGTCTCCTCCCTTTCAGTTTCATCCCATTGCTTCTAGTCTTTCCTTGTGCAGATGAGAATAAGGCTGATCCCTCTGCACTGTGACAGCCCTTCAGATATTTGTAGACAGCTATTAAGTCTCCTCTCAGCCTTCTCTTCTGCAAGCTAAACATTCCCAGATCCTTTAACCGTTCCTCATAGGACATGATTTGCAGACCTCTCACCATCTTGGTAACTCTTCTCTGAACTTGCTCCAGTTTGTTTTTTTTAAAGTCGGGTGCCCAGAACTGGTCACAGTATTCCAGATGAGGTCTGACCAAGGAAGAGTAGAGGGGTATAATGACCTCATGTGATCTAGGCTCTATGCTTCTCTTAATACATCCCAGGATTGTGTTTGCCTTTTTGGCTGCTGCATCACATTGTTGACTCATGTTCAGTCTATGATCTATTAGTATACCCAAGTCTTTTTCCCATGTGCTGCTGCTTAGCCCAATTCCTCCCATTCTGTATGGGCTTTTTTTTTTCCATTTTTCTTGCCCAGATGTAGGACTTTGCATTTCTCCTTGTTAAATACCATTCTGTTAGTGGCCGCCCACTGTGCAAGCTTTTCTAGATCTTTTTGAATCCTCTTTCTCTCCCCCCTAGTGTTAGCTATCCCTCCTAGCTTTGTGTTGTTGGCGAATTTGATCAGTTTCCCATCAATTCCGTCCTCCAGATCATTTATAACAATGTTGACCAACACTGGGCCCAGGACAGAGCCTTGTGGTCCCCACTTGATACATTCTTCCACTTGGATGTGCCGCCATTTATGACCACTCTTTGAGTACGATCACTCAGCCAGTTGTGAATCCACCTAACAGTTGCCTTGTCAATCCCAGATTTGGTCATTTTTTTTCAAGAAGTATGATATGAGATACTTTGTCAAATGCTTTACTAAAGTCAAGATATACTATATCCACCGCATTTCCCTGATTAACCCAGTCGGTGATTCTGTCATCGAAGGAAATTATATTTGTCTGGCATGACTTGTTTGTTACAAACCCAACGAGGTAGCCCAACGAACCCTAGTATTAGGGGTGGAGGGGGAAAAAATGATCATGGGTGCAACATGCTTGATCATATGTTCCTCTTATGATATAAACCGCACCAGATGTCTCAGAAAACTTGTCCCTCTTTCCAAACGGCCATAAACATAAGACAGTTCTTTGTCCCTCTTTTGGGAGAGACCTCTGACAGCTTCCTCATACTTATGGCCTAATGTTCCCAACATGGAGATCTCCTCTTTGTCTCCTCCTTATTTGATGGGGATTGTCTTAGCAGAGCAGTGGAGGAAGATTTCTTTTGCAACAAGCTGCCTCTCAGCCAAAGAAAAGCACCTTTGCGTCCTCCTTCATTCCTACACGTCTTACTTTATTGCAGTAACACTGGGGGAGGGAAAAGAGGACCAAATAGATTCTCTTAGAAGACCTATTATTTTACATTCATCTTCCGGATTGTGCTATGGACAGAATGTTGCTAACTTTGTTGGTTCGTTCCATGAGCTCATGCCTCATGTCTCTTATCTCATCCTAATTGTGCCCCATACATCCAATCTCTTGCCCGAACATGTCAGCTGCACCTCAAGAACATTGCAAGAATCCGCTCTTTTCTCACCATAGACACGCTGAAAACACTTGTTGCCCTCATCCACTCACGACTCGATTATTGCAACTCATTGCTGATCGGCCTCCCCTGCACCAGACTCGACCCTCTCCAATCCATCCTGAATACGCAGCCAGGCTCATATTCCTGTCCAGCCGCTACTCGGACGCCTCTGCCCTGTGCCGGTCACTGCACTGGCTGCCCGTTAAATACAGAATTCAATTTAAACTTACTACCTTCATCCATAAAGCCCTCCACAGTGCAGCGCCACCCTATATTGCCTCCCTCATCTCAATCCATCACCCAGCCCGGGCTCTCCGCTCGGCAAACGAAACTAGACTGCACTCCCCTCTAATTCGAACTTCTCCAGAGCAGCACCAGCCCTCTGGAACGCATTACCAAAGGATACCCGGGCAATCCAGGACTCGAAAAACTTCAGGCGTGCTCTAAAAACGCACCTTTTCAGAGAGGCATACCGCATACCCTAAACCGACTCCTCTGTATGCCACCTGATAACATGCTCCCTGACCTACTGACTGCAATCCCTGCTAGCTGTCATAAACCGCTCCTGCAGTCATACCGATTCTGCCGTCACACGGCCAAACATCTGACCATTGTTTGTGTATAGAATCCCTCACTCTCCACCCTGCCATACAGTGCACATCTCCAGCCCTTTACGTTCTGTATCCCCCCATTACTTGTAGTATGTAAGCTCGTTGGAGCAGGACCCTCACCCCTATTGTTTCCACCAACTGATTACGATTGTAACCGTGGTTCTGTATTTTTTTTTTTTTTACTTTTGTCTTTCTGTATTCCCCCTGTTTATGTAAGCGCTGCGGAATATGTTGGCGCTATACAAATAGGGATTATTATATTATTATTATTAATTGTGTCACATCCAGAGCTGTATTCACAATTATGCTGATTTAAGGTGAACTCTCAGGCTGCCAGTCTTCATCCAACTAATATACATTGGATGATGACTGCGTTGGGGACACTCAATAACCATTAACCCACCTATCTGGGCGCTCACAACTTTCAGATGTCAGGGAATAGTTTTCACAAGTTAATGATCATCCTCCGTATTCAACTCTCCCCATGCCCGCTACAGCAGCTCCGTCAGATGGTGGGCATTCTGCAGATCGGTGGGAGTAGATCCCACGTCTCTTTCCAGCAGATCCTGAACATGTTCTGCGGGGTTACAGTCCGGCGGGTTTTATGATCAAGGCAGTTGGAGAATTCATTGTTGTGTTCCCACCAGCCTAGTGATTCGAGCTTGATGACGTGGAGCTTTGTCCTGTTGAACGCTGGCACTGCGGTCGGGGAAGACGTGCTGAAGATATACGTGTGGATGGTCTGCCAACGGACACCCTGTAAACTTAGGTTCAAATCCAAAAGGTTTCTGCCCTGAAGTCTAATATTATAACTTTTTTTTTTTTTTTCACAACGGGCTTTATTGGTTGTATCTCTTGACCCCCTTAACGATCAACCATATGCGTTTTAAGGTGGTTATTAAGGGGCTTTAATCTGATGCATGCGCAATTTTTCATGACTTGGGTCTCCTGTTCCAGGGGAAGCGGTGGCTTGGCTGTCTAATGACAGTTGAGCGCCAACTCTAATGGCGGAACTGCAGAAAACTAGAGTTTTCCATGTGACTTCAATATATAAAAGACTGACAGAGGGAAAGGGCTCCCTCTGTCGCCCATTGGACTCCTGTAGTGGAGCCCTGTGTGGTGGAGCGTGCTAAGACAGCAGGGATGCAGTCCTAAGCTTTCGCTTACTACCTGAAGGTTGCGAGTTCAATTACCGCATGGTTCAGGTAGCCAGCTCAAGATTGACTCAACCTTCCACCCTTCAGAGGTCGGTAAAATGAGTACTGAGCTTGGTGGGTGGAGGTGGGTAGTTAATAAATTACCTGAAAGTGCTGAGGAATACGTTGGCACTATACAAATAAGATTTATTTATGTAATGTGATGATGGTCTTGATGGGTTACTGTGGCACTCAGAGGCTTGAAGATGATCTCTGGGTCTACCTTGTATAGTAGGTCTCTGGCTAAGCCTCATACAACCATATAATACACCGTAATACTGAAGTATTACAGAGTATAATAGAAATCAAATCTAGTGACATTCAAGTCTCCTAGTGGGTCATTACGTTGCAAGTAGACTTGGGTACTTAGGGGTTAATGCATGTAATGCTTGTTAATTGTCTCAGCAGAGTTGGCTCTGCTGCAGTGCATTCAGGTAGATGTAGTGTTGTACATCAGGTGAGTCATGGAGCATCTGTGCTTGCCCCTATTGAGAGTGCAGCTCTGGATGTGACTGCAGTATACAGCTTGATGGAACGCATGAAGCTTTGACGTGTTGTAACGCTCACACAGGCTCGCTCTACTTAATGGAGCTTGAGACATCTGTCTGAGGCTGCAGGGGAATATGTCGCCGTCCGCTATTAAACCTGTAGATAAATCGCCACGGTCAGCACACGGGGTTAAATGCTGCATATTTATACGGAAGGGTACCTGCATTTCACTGCACACCCCCCAAACAGATGGCCTCAGAGGAGACATCACTGCGGTGCGGAGGGGACTGCAGAGCAGATTCGGCACTTCTCAGTCCTGCAGTCCTATAAATCATACCTAAGTGACTGATAAAGGTGCGCTGCCAACCCGCACTGTAGGGATGGCGCCGCAGACAGCATACGGAGGGTTGCTGATAGTCAGCTCCTTTTGTAATGGTTTATTAAAGGGATTGTGCTAGGACTTAGTAGCCAGAGATTCCTGAGCCGAGCTTTACACATTTCAGATATTTGCACAGCATAAGGGTCTATTCACACAGGTGAGTTTAATGAGGTGGTCTGGTTGTAAATTATTAATGACACCTCCTCAGGATAGGTAATCAGTAGTAGAATGGCGGGGGTCCTGTCATCAGCGATCCCCACTTATTAGCTGCCATCTGGGCCAATGTGCTTGTGCACTGTGCTGATTCCTGCGGGAAACAGACAGCTCTGTTCGCACTGCAGTGGCCAGGCTTGGTATTGCAGGCCAAGGTACCATTGAAATGAATGAGATTTTTGTGTGTAATACTGAGCCTGGCCACTGCAGTGAGAACGGCGCTGTCTGCTTCCTGCAGGAATCAGCTCAGTACACAAGTACATGGGCCCAGAGAAAAACTAATCAGTGGGGGGGTCCTGGGCAACAGACTTTCATTAGTCTACTACTGATGACTTATCCTTTGATAGGCCAGCAGTAGTATATAGTCGGACAACCCCTTTAATGAGCACCGGCTGTGTTTGCAACTGAAAGTGAATGCAGTTAGGCTTATACACTGGCGAGTACAGTAAAGGTCCGGGAAAATGAGACCTTTAAAACGAAAAAAAAAAACTTATTCACACACCCAAAGAAAACTAGGGCGATTAGTCCCCCCCTCAAATCGGACAGGCTGTGACTTCTCTGTGTCGCACTCTCCTTCCCAGAGAAACATTGTATATTTGTAGAAAGCCTTTGAAAACGGGTTCTTTTCACGTGAGCGTTCCGTCCGTATCGCATCTGATGGAACGCGCGCGACTTTCTTGTGTAAATACAGTCTAATTTACATGGGCAATTTTTCTTTTTCTTTTATGGACTGATTTATAATTAACCATTCCTTCTCCCCCAACCCCCCCCCCCCCCCCTAAAAAAAAGTTGTATGCGTACTTTTGGTGTCTTTTCACCCAACCAAAACCACCCATTAAGTTCACGTGTTTTTTTTTTTTCCTTGCACCTGCTAACTTTAATGGCAGCTTTATAAGACATCATTTGGGTTGCTTTTTTGGGGGGCTGAAAAATGTATCGCACTTGGATGACAATCGGACATGTTAAAAATGTAAATCAACAAAAACCGCTGTACAAGGGACATAAACCTGCACTCTCCTGTGAATAAGGTCCTAGGCTAGGGCTACATGGCGACTTTGGCTGAGACGGCTTGAAGTGTAGTCCTGCAATCTTTTACTCCCATTGAAGTCAATGCATGTTGTGTTGTGAGGTCGCAGGGTTACACCGCCAACTTTGGTCACATGACGCGTGAAATGGAGAAATGATAGCCTTCCCAATCGGCCTCCGAATGCATGAACGGCAAGGAGAAGAATCCTTCCAGTGCCGTACACGGCTTCTAAACAAGAGCTGCGCCGGGAAAAATCTGGTCATATTTTCCTTATCTCATAAACACCTTTTAAGGTGCGAGGAAGCATTTCTTTGCCATTTTCTTAATGTTGCTTTTGAAACTAGAGTGCTCACTTTTTAGGCGCGGCGTCCTTTAAATGTCAAGCCGTACGGCTGATTGCGAGCTGATTGTGTGAGGCGGTTTACGGCGCCGGAGCTCATCACTTCACTGCATATTAGATTGCTCGGCACAATTGGTTTCTCACACACTTGCCAAGTGATCCTTCACAGACTTTGTGCTACTTATATCTGCAGAAAGGCTGTAATGTAGCAGTAAGCATCGATTGGAGCAAAGTTCAGATCTGCCCGGCAGTGTTGATCACGATGTCTGCCAGAGGCTTAACAAGAAGACTGCAGAGAATTGGGCTACAGACTGTTTAAAGCTCGCTTTCACTTTAAGGATTGTCATATGGACATTTGTTGATTTCAGTAGCGAAGGGTCACTCTGCTGCCACTACTAATGAAGACACTTGGACTGCTGTCAGGTTGCTTAAATATCAGCTGCGATGTGTATACTGTCCATGTGGAGAAAAAATAGAACTACTATAATACTGACCCTATGTGCTAAAATACAGCTATAATAGTTCTCCTATGTAAACAAATAGAACCACTCTAATACTGCTCCTATGTACAAGAATAGAACTACTATAATACTGCCCCCTATGTACAAGAATATAACTACTATAATACTGCCCCCTATGTACAAGAATATAACTACTATAATACCGCCCCCTATGTACAAGAATATAACTACTATAATACTGCCCCCTTTGTACAAGAATATAACTACTATAATACCGCCCCTATGTACAAGAATATAACAACTATAATACCGCCCCCTATGTACAAGAATATAACTACTATAATACTGCCTCCTATGTACAAGAATATAACTACTATAATACTGCTCCATATGTACAAGAATATAACTACTATAATACTGCCCCCTATGTACAAGAATATAACTACTATAATACTGCCCCCTATGTACAAGAATATAACTACTATAATACTGCCCCCTTTGTACAAGAATATAACTACTATGATACTGCTCCTATGTACAAGAATATAACAACTATAATACTGCCTCCTATGTACAAGAATATAACTACTATAATACTGCTCCTATGTACAAGAATATAACTACTATAATACTGCTCCCTATGTACAAGAATATAACCACTATAATACTGCTCCTATGTACACGAATATAACTCCTATAACACTGCCCCCTATGTACAAGAATATAACTACTATAATACTGCCCCCTATGTACAAGAATATAACTACTATAATACTGCCCCCTATGTACTAGAATATAACTACTATAATACTGCCCTCTATGTACAAGAATATAACTACTATAATACTGCTCCTATATACAAGAATATAACTACTATAATACTGCCCCCTATGTACTAGAATATAACTACTATAATACTGCCCTCTATGTACAAGAATATAACTACTATAATACTGCTCCTATATACAAGAATATAACTACTATAATACTGTTCCTATGTACAAGAATATAAGTACTATAATACTGCCCACTATCTACAAGAATATACAAGAATATAACTACTATAATACTGCCCCCTATGTACAAGAATAGAACTACTCTAATACTGCCCCCTATGTACAAGAATAGAACTACTATAATACTGCCCCCTATGTACAAGAATAGAACTACTATAATACTGCCCCCTATGTACAAGGATATAACTACTATAATACTGCCCCCTATGTACAAGGATATAACTACTATAATACTGCTCCCTATGTACAAGGATATAACTACTATAATACTGCCCTCTATGTACAAGAATATAACTACTATAATACTGTCCCCTATGAACAAGAATATAACTACTATAATACTGCCCCCTATGTACAAGAATATAACTACTATAATACTGCTCCCTATGTACAAGAATATAACTACTATAATACTGCCCCCTATGTACAAGAATGGAAACTAACGGTCATCCCTTATATCTCCACTTCTTAGTTGTGTTCTGCTGGTTCCGGAGTCGGTCTTGGCAGTGTTCTAGGTGATTGGCGGCTTTCTGCGGCTTACACGTCAGGGCTGAGATTTCATCAGAATGTGGACTCGTTTATCAGGAGATAACGTCAAATCCTCTTAATACTCCGTTCTGCAGTCGGGCGACTCGTGGAGCTTCTCTCACTGCTGCTCTCAGGGTAAATTGGGAGTTCAAGTCCCCCGTGCCATCTGTCAATATCAGATCAATGATAAATCTGCAGTTGTGGACAGTTGAACTGCCGGTCAGCAGATCACATGTGAGATTTCCAGAGATGCCAACTGGGTAATGTGGCAGACTATGCCCAGCTCCATGACATACCCTGCCATACTGCTTGTGGGCTCACCATTTCTCCTGCGGGGGAAAAAGTGTAGCTGGCTGTGGCTTTTCCTGGAAAAATCCTGTTGATTTGGTGCAGACCCCACATTCTGAGAGGCGTGCGACCTGTTGACACAACCCCTTTTTAAAGGGGTTTTCCAGCTCTAAACTATTGATGACTTGTCCTCATGATCAGTAATTGGTCAGCTGAGCTTCGTTGCTCGGGATCCCCACCCATCGCCTGTTTGAAGAGCCCTTGGTGCTCAGGTGAGTGCTGCGGCCTCGTCTCAGGCCTCTGATGTCACGGTCATCATTCTTATAGCCTGAGAGCCTCTTGGTCCCTTTCAAGTGATTGGGACTGAGCTGCAATACCAGGCACAGTCACTATACGATATATGGCGCTGTGACTGGTAGAAAATAAAGTAACAGTGGTGCTCACCTCTGCTGCTCAACTGTTGATGACCCAGCCTGAGGATAGGTCATCAATAGCTTCGTGTTAGAAAACCCCTTTTAAGTACATCTTGAGAAACCCAAAAAAAACTTCTGTTTCGTGTGAAGCTCCTGTACTGAGCTATGTGTTGTCTTGGTTACTGACTGCAAAGAAAACCTATGTGGTCTGATCCCACAGCAACATATTAGTGACACCAGCCCCAACTTACTTCTAACTTACATTTGTGGGGAGTATGACTTCAGGATCTGACTACACATGACTTGTTTGTAGTCTGTAACCATGGAGACGCATTGATCTGCATTAGAGCAGTATACATAGAGGGGTAAGGTAGTGTGGGTTTTTTTTTTCTTTTTGGTTTGCCAACATGCGTTTGAAGATTTGTGACGTTTTGTAATATGTTGTAATTCTTTATAGACTTGGAAATCTGGATCCCCCTCTGTCAGGTAAGGGGTAGACCAAGATAAAAAAAAGACAGACAAAGCGCCAACTTATTCCGCAGCGCATTCAGGTAATTTATTACCCCCCAGCAAGCTGGGTACTCCATTTACCGACCTCTGAAGGATGGAACGCTGAGTCAACCTTGAGTCGGCTACCTGAACCATGCAAGGATTGAACCTGCAACCTTCAGGTCGTGAGCGAGAGCTTAGGACTGCAAGATGAAGGTTGGGGTGTCCCCTGCCCCTCTGCTTTCCTGTAACAACAAGTGGTGTAATGGCAAAAAATGGACAATTTTGGCCGCAGTCCATTTACCAATAGAGTTCATTTCTTAAGGTGATAAAGCCACAAAGTCTTTCTGCGCGGCCGTGCGGAGCACCGCGAGTGACCGCGTGCGGAGCACCGCGAGTGACCGCGTGCGGAGCACCGCGAGTGTCCGTGTGCGGAGCACCGCGAGTGTCCGTGTGCGGAGCACCGCGAGTGTCCGTGTGCGGAGCACCGCGAGTGTCCGTGTGCGGAGCACCGCGAGTGTCCGTGTGCGGAGCACCGCGAGTGTCCGTGTGCGGAGCACCGCGAGTGTCCGTGTGCGGAGTCACTTAATGCTCTTCACTCTTGGCCGGTTAACAGCAATGGGGGAATGAAATGACGTAGAGCGGCCACCCCTGCGCACCTTATATCTGTGAAGTGCATTAGTACATGGCCCCTGTTCTCTCTCCCATAGGGCCCGTGGTACTGGTCACCCGTAGGGTCCAGTCCGTGTAGTGCAGGAGAACGAGGTTGTCCTTATCCAGTGACGGCCAATAACTGCAGTCCTTCCTCTTAGATGGTCACAGTGATGGATGCCGTACCGACGGCGATTTAAAAAATCCTTTTTCTTGCTGAAGCCTGGGGGATGGGATAATATAGCGCACATAATGAAATAATGGCCCCACTTAGCCCTTGTGTCGGCCGTCTTCCCCGGTGTTATGGAGGTCAGCACATCGCAGCGCCACAACCGCTGAACACGTGGAGTGGAAGTAGATGGCGGGTGGGCGCACTCCGCTGCGCTGGCTCTGCTGAAATGCTTTGATCACAGCGAGAAGTTTTAGGTTGCAAGCACAATAATAATCAGAGGATTTCCTGAGTAAAGTCCAAAGGACGAGGCGGGTGGGAACGGGGGAGACACAGGAAGGAGGAAACTCTGCAGTGTCCATACGAGGGCAAGAAGTACAACTATCCACAAAGTGACCACGGAATAGGATTATTGGAGCTGCCCTTCATCAGACTTACATAGGGGGCAGTATTACACTGCTTACATAGTAACATAGTATGTAAGGCTGAATGAAGACAGTGTCCATCTAGTCCAGCCTGTTAGCCTCCTGTGTTGATCCAGAGGAAGGCAAAAACCCCAAGAGACAGGAGCCAATTAGCCCTTTTGGGGAAAAATTCCTTCCCGACTCCCTAATGGCAATCAGACTGTTCCCTGGATCAACCCCTAATAGTTCCTACCTGCCTGTATACCCGGATTAACAATTAACCTAATATTTATATCCTGTAATATCCTTCTGCTTTAGAAACACATCTAGTCCCCTCTTAAACTCCTCTCTGGATTTTGCCATCACCACATCCTCAGGCAGAGAGTTCCACAGTCTAACTGCTCTTACAGTAAAGAACCCTTTTCTGTGTTGGAGATAAAACCTGCATTCTTCTAAGCGTAGCGGATGCCCTCTTGTTACCGTTGCAGTCCTGGGTGTAAACAGATCCTGGCAGAGATCCTTGTATCGTCCCCTCATGGATTTATACATGGTTATTTGGTCGCCCCTTAGCCGTCTTTTCTCCGTGGTGAATAATCCCAGTTTTGGTGCCTCTCTGGGTATTCCAGTCCCGTCATTCTATGTATTAGTTTAGTTGCCCTTCTTTGAACCCCCTCCCGCACTGTAACATCTTTCCTGAGCACCGGTGACCAGAACTGTGCGCAGTATTCCATGTGAGGTCTGACAAGTGCCTTATATAGTGGGAGGATAATGTTCTCGTCCCTCGCCCCTATACCTCTTCTAATGCACCCCAAGACTTTATTAGCTTTTGCAGCAGCTGGCTGGCATTGGTTACTCCAGTTTAATCTACAATCCACTAGTACCCCCAGGTCTTTTTCCATCTCCCTTCTCCCTAGCAGTACCCCATTTAGTGTATATTGGTGACATCCGTTTCTCCTGCCCATGTGCAGAACCTCACATTTATCAACATTGAACTTCATTTGCCATTATCCCCCCCCCCCAAGCCCCCGGCTTATCTCGGTCCGTTTGTAGCCATACATTGTCCTCCGTTGCATTAATTATATTGTATAATTTTGTGTAATCTGCAAATATTTATATATTGCTGTGCAGCCCCTCTATCAGGTCGTTGATAAATATGTTGAACAGAATGGGGCCTAATACTGAACCCTGTGGCACCCCACTAGCGATGGTGGCCCAATCAGGGTATGAACCATTTATTACCACCCTCTGCTTTCTATCTCTGAGCCAGTTCTTTATCCAGATACACATGTTTTCACCCAATCCGAGCTGTCTCATTTTATATATCAGCCTATTATGCAGCACGGTGTATATTCTTGTACATAGGGGGCAGTATTATAGTAGTTATATTCTTGTACATAGGGGGCAGTATTATAGTAGTTATATTTTTGTACATAGGGGGCAGTATTATAGTAGTTATATTCTTGTACATAGGGGGCAGTATTATAGTAGTTATATTCTTGTACATAGGGGGCGGTATTATAGTAGGTATAGTCTTGTACATAGGGGGCGGTATTATAGTAGGTATAGTCTTGTACATAGGGGGCGGTATTATAGTAGGTATAGTCTTGTACATAGGGGGCGGTATTATAGTAGGGATAGTCTTGTACATAGGGGGCGGTATTATAGTAGGGATAGTCTTGGGCATTTTATCTTGGAGTTTAAACCCTGTTCTATCCATAACCAACCTCCCTCACACAGATGTTTTAGTACAGCATTTAGTGCTGCCTTTTCAGCGCTGCACTAAACACTGTACAACGCTCCCATTCACTTCAATGGGGCTGTTCACACAAGCGTCAAAACGCTACACTTTGACAGTGATGCGTTTTCTATCTTTGGCTGTTTTTCAGTTCTGTTACCCATTGAAATAATTGGGCAGCAGCTTCAGCGCTGCTGAAAACGTGGCACAACTTGGTACCGCGTATTTTGGTACCACTAAACTCAAGTGTTAGCTGCACTACCCAAAAAAAAAAAAATCAATACTCCTCTAACTGGTGCTGTCGAGCTCCCCGCCGCTGTTCTCTGGAGCTCCGTGCAGGATGCCAGGCACTTATCATCGCCGACAAAGCATCTATTACTAGTGAGGTGGATTAAAATCCCTGCCTCCAGCAAGAGATTCCTCTGATTGGCTGAGCCAGTTGAGTGTCAGCTGGCCCAACCAATCAGAACTGGCGCTCAATGCACCAATCTCAGCCATTCAATGAATGGCTGTGATTGGTGCATCCAGCGCTGGCTGTGATGGGCTGAGCCAGCTGAAGCACTCAGCAACTTCGTGTAAAGGATGTGGCCTCTAGCAGGCCGGCAAATGACTTATCCCAGAAAGCATCAGCAATTCTAGTCCACACCAGCTGATTGTGTCCATTGTACTATATATTACAAAGTGGCTGAGGCTTGTGATTGGCTGCACTGGTCACATGTCATAGACTGTCCTCCTTTTCCTGTGACACGGGAAACCCAGCCCGGCATGGTGGACCATTGTAGCAGCGGTGCTGGATTCTGTCTGATCTCAGACAACCCCTTTAAGCTTTATTTATCTAAAACCTTACAACTCCCTTTAAATAGCTTTTTTTCTTCTGCTTATTTTATATTCAAGTCCATAAGAATTTAAATCAACCTAGATCGGCGTTTTTCCGTCTTCACCTGTATTGAGAATGAAGTCAGTGTGACATCGCAGGGCGCAGGATATATTTAGTAGTCATGAATATGGATCGCTCTAGCAGGCCTTCTGTTCCTCAGCAGCGAGTCGAGATTTTCCCGGCCAACAAGAGATTTTCCATTAGGGAAATTGTGAGTCATGTAATTGGTCGGGGTACAAGGGATTAACAGGCGGCGACACATGTGAACATGACAGCTCTATAAGTAGTGATCAGAGGGCGAGGTGACGGGGCATTGCTCATGTGCGAACGCCCCGCATGTCAGGATGTGCAGTCAACACTCTTCCTTTCTTCTGCATCGCTTTTTCTTCTCTGCCTCTCCATTTTTGCTACCTGCTCTCTTCCTCCTTTTATCTCGCTCGCTCTCCTTCCTTTTTACACCTTGCTGTTTGCTTTCTCTATCCTTTCTTTTTTCCCCTCACTCATTCTCTCTGGTTGGTGTTCTCTCACCTTCCTTTATTTCTTTTGCATGCGCTCCCTCCTACCTTTTTTTTCCTTAATGCATTCTCGCGCTCCTTCCTTTTTTGCCCTTTGCGCTCTCTCGCGCTCCTTCCTTTTTTGCCCTTTGCTCTCTCTCGCGCTCCTTCCTTTTTGCCTTTTGCGCGCTCTCTTGCGCTCCTTCCTCGTTTCCCTTTTGCGGGCGCGCTCTGTCGCTCGGTCCTCGTTTCCCTTTGCGGGCGCGCTCTGTCGCTCGGTCCTCGTTTCCCTTTGCGGGCGCTCTCTGTCGCTCGGTCCTCGTTTCCCATTGCGGGCGCTCTCTGTCGCTCGGTCCTCGTTTCCCTTTGCGGGCGCTCTCTGTCGCTCGGTCCTCGTTTCCCTTTGCGGGCGCTCTCTGTCGCTCGGTCCTCGTTTCCCTTTGCGGGCGCGCTCTGTCGCTCGGTCCTCGTTTCCCTTTGCGGGCGCGCTCTGTCGCTCGGTCCTCGTTTCCCATTGCGGGCGCGCTCTGTCGCTCGGTCCTCGTTTCCCATTGCGGGCGCTCTGTCGCTCGGTCCTCGTTTCCCATTGCGGGCGCTCTCTGTCGCTCGGTCCTCGTTTCCCTTTGCGGGCGCTCTGTCGCTCGGTCCTCGTTTCCCTTTTGCGGGCGCTCTCTGACGCTCGGTCCTCGTTTCCCTTTGCGGGCGCTCTCTGCCGCTCGGTCCTCGTTTCCCTTTGCGGGCGCTCTCTGCCGCTCGGTCCTCGCTTCCCTCTGCGGGCGCTCTCTGCCGCTCTCGGTCCTCGCTTCCCTCTGCGGGCGCTCTCTGCCGCTCTCGGTCCTCGCTTCCCTCTGCGGGCGCTCTCTGCCGCTCTCGGTCCTCGCTTCCCTCTGCGGGCGCTCTCTGCCGCTCTCGGTCCTCGCTTCCCTCTGCGGGCGCTCTCTGCCGCTCTCGGTCCTCGCTTCCCTCTGCGGGCGCTCTCTGCCGCTCTCGGTCCTCGCTTCCCTCTGCGGGCGCTCTCTGCCGCTCTCGGTCCTCGCTTCCCTCTGCGGGCGCTCTGTGCCGCTCTCGGTCCTCGCTTCCCTCTGCGGGCGCTCTGTGCCGCTCTCGGTCCTCGCTTCCCTCTGCGGGCGCTCTGTGCCGCTCTCGGTCCTCGCTTCCCTCTGCGGGCGCTCTCTGCCGCTCTCGGTCCTCGCTTCCCCTCCCTCTGTCGCCCTGACTTCTGCACTACTATTGCTGGGAGATGAAGTGATGGCCCCATGATTTTGGCTCCTCTTATTTTTCCCCCCTCCTTGCTCATATAGCACCAGTTTTGGGCCGCCCTCTCCACAGTTTGTATGGATTCACTTCTGTCCCTTAACTTGTAATCAAACGTCTAAATGACAAACTGGGCCAATTTCATACGAAGTAGCGGTATGTTTCTGCAGTTTTGGAAGAACTCTGAAGTCCAGCCCAATGTCCACCGGCGGACTGTAATTATAAAATCCGTGCGAGTCTCCTGGGTTTTAGCTGTCCATAGGGATGCATTAGCACCGGAGAACAATTTAGAGCATGCGGATGTGATATTTTCTTTCTCTGGTGCGCAGATTAAACGTGTGGGAAGAAATCGCAGCATGCTCCACTTTTCTGCGGATCCTGCGGGACGTCTTCCGTTGAGGTTAATGGAAGTGGTCTGATCCGCCCACAGCGGTCATTGTGGACGTGCCGCAGGTCCACAATGGAAGCGGTCTGATCCGCCCACAGCGGTCATTGTGGACGTGCCGCAGGTCCACAATGGAAGCGGTCTGATCCGCCCACAGCGGTCATTGTGGACATGCCGCAGGTCCACAATGGAAGCGGTCTGATCCGCCCACAGCGGTCATTGTGGACGTGCCGCAGGTCCACAATGGAAGCGGTCTGATCCGCCCACAGCGGTCATTGTGGACGTGCCGCAGGTCCACAATGGAAGCGGTCTGATCCGCCCACAGCGGTCATTGTGGACGTGCCGCAGGTCCACAATGGAAGCGGTCTGATCCGCCCACAGCGGTCATTGTGGACGTGCCGCAGGTCCACAATGGAAGCGGTCTGATCCGCCCACAGCGGTCATTGTGGATGTGCCGCAGGTCCACAATGGAAGCGGTCTGATCCGCCCACAGCTGTCATTGTGGACGTGCCGCAGGTCCACAATGGAAGCGGTCTGATCCGCCCACAGCGGTCATTGTGGACGTGCCGCAGGTCCGCGGGAAACTAGGAGATTTAAAAATAAAAAAATTGTTCTGCGCATGCGTCAGGCACGTCGCCAGCGCGTTAGGACGCATCCGCTGTCCTGAAGAAAGGGGGTCCGACTGCAACGGAGAAGCCCGCACTGGATCTGGACAGGTAAGGTCTGTATCTTTATGTCCATGTCTGCGGGCACGGCTGGATTCCGCTGCGGCATTTAGCAGATGAAATCCATGCGTGCCCGTGGACATTGGGCCGGCTGCACACAGTAGAGATGCAGCAGAATATGGCTCTGACCCCGACGGGCGACCCTGCGTACCTTCTACTTCTGTGTTGCCGATGACTGCGGACACTCACCATTGGGCATGTGCCATACAGATTTAGTCATTCCTGTGCTGTCGCTAGGCGATGATGCAGGCAGCCTCTGCCAATCCGCAGTTGACGTTGTGGATATGCTTTAGGTCGGATGGTTTCCGTTTACTTGAATGTAAGCGCTTCATCCACGCAGATTCTGCCCAAAAATAGAACCATGCCGCAATTTTTAAATCCGCTTGCAGAAATCGCTATCCGCCCATCTGAGCGGTCTACTTTTTGAGTAGGCGCAGAATACCTCGGATCGTCCGCGCATGTGACTACTGCGGATTTCCCTAATTGAAATCCAGTTGTGTGAAGCCGGCCTTATGAGAACTCAGACTGGTGACCCCGATGCTATAAAGCAGCAGTGCTGACCGCCTAACAAAGTGCCACGTAATGCCCACCTAGCTTGTCACTGACATGGGTCATCTGAACTGCAGAAATGCTGAAAATGTAGAAATTCCATCTGGTGCTTTTGGGGAATCTCCTCCTATTCGACCCTGTATGGTGGTCCCCATAGATATCACTGGGACCCTTCATCACTGCTTACCATGGCAGTACCCCTATAAGCTGGTTGCAGGTCTCCCCATGGCAAGAAACATAGAGACTTGGACAGTAGGATCATTCGTGTTTATGGGGGCTGGGGGGGGGGGGGTCTGCGACCACTTTAGCCCCGCCCTCGCTCGTAGGACGTCTCAGCCGCGACGTTCCGAGTTATTCCTTCAGCTGAAGATTCAGTAAGATGCTAAAATAAGCGACATTTTGCGTCCTCCTGCAGATGGTATCGGTTTTCCTGGCGGTTCTGCGCTTTTGAAGATTAGAGGTTTTTGGAGTTGCGTTGGTCCCCTCCTGCTGCCTGCCTTTGTGCTTGCTCTGTGTAAACACTGCCGGCACAATCTGATCTCAGCCTACTAATAATTAATTGGTTTTCCGTGTTGCGCTCGTTACCAGATACTTGCACAGCATAGATAAATACAAACGATTAGCATTTCATTAGGGCCACAATTTCTGTCGCGTAATCCTGTTTGGGAATTAGCTGCGTCCTGACGGGACTTTATAGTTTTATGTTCTTGGACCATTCTTCCTCCTTAAAGGCAAAGTTCAGTGTCTGATTTCCTTTTCTTATTTAGTTTCTTGCCTCTTAGACCGCCTGCACACAGGCAGATTTTTGCTGCAGAATCAGCAGCAAATACCGTTCATAGCATTTATGGAAAAACGCTTTTTCCTGCACACGAGCGGAAACCAATTGCGGTTTCTGCAAGTGGTGGAATAATCGCAGCATGCTCCATTTTTGTGCGGGCTCTGCACGGACGGCTTCCATTGAAGTCAATACTGCGCACATCTGACGGCGAGCCGTGTGGACCATCTGCAGTACAGATGAAGACGACGAGAGAGGTACTCGCAGATGTCGCTCCTGCCAGGGTTGGATTCCACTGCGGCCTTCCACAGGTCATTTCCGCTCTGTATCTGAGAAACTTGAGGCAGGCCGCAATGGTTTTCTTGGACAGTAAAGGTTTCCTTTGGGGTGTCCTCCGAGGATCACCATTCCTGGTCAGTGTTCTCTAATAGAGGACACATGAGCCAACGTTTTTGCATTCTGTAGGGCCTTCTGTCGGTCCTCTACTGTTGCTCTTGGGCTCTTTCACCTCTTTCAGGATTGCCCGTTGTGCCCTTGGAGTGATAGAACGGGATGCTCCTGGGGAGAGTAGAACAGTCCTGAATACTCTACCTGTAGATAATCATGGAGTGGTGTACGCCCAGGACTTTGTTGCCTTCTCCAGTTTCATGCATATCTACAACACATTCTTGCATCATAAGCAGTTTACACTGACCAATCTTTCTTGAACAGATCTGTCAGTAACCAGGCTTTGTGTGCCTTTATTTAAAAGGCAAAGCATCTCTTACAACTGCACTTCCAATATCATCTCTTAGGCCCCTTGTACACGGGCGGAAATTCTGCGGCGGGATGTCCCGCAGAATTTCCGCCCGTGCCTGCTTGCATAGGATTGCATTAGATAAAATTCCTTTTGATTCCCATTTTCCAATCCGGTGTCAGGCTGCCTTTGGCCTCAGTGACTGCAGTAACCCTACTAGGCTTCTTGGATGTGCACAGATACAGTGTTCTATTTTGTCTCAAAGATACTGGCCGCTAATGTTCCACACTGTGTGCCATATGACATGGTCCTCGGTCATGTTGGTGGAGACACGGAGCTGTACCAGAATATTACCACGGGGTAGGTGATGCCACATTGTCCAGAACGTCTATGTACCTATCACTGCCGTTGAAGGTGGACTTCACTATAACCAATGACCCTCGTCCTTCCCAGCAGACCCCCCCCCCCCCCATTCACCCCCCACATCATAACAGAACCTCCTCCAAACTTCACTGTTGGAACGATACAGTCACATATAATCAGCTCTCCACCCAAGCGCCGCTATACGATCAGAAGATGGTGAACTGTGAAAGCAAGCGTTGTGGACAGCTGAATCACTCACTTACAGTCCGACCCCATTGTCTACTCTACACCTGGTGACATCCCCCCCCCCCTCCAGACCCCGTTGTCAGCTCTACACCTGGTGACATAGAATCATAGAATGGAAGACCAGGGACCCCATAGAGCAAGGACCTCCAGGGTCATCGGGTCCAACCCCCCTGCTCAGTGCAGGATTAACTAAATCCTCCCAGGCAGATATTTGTCCAGCCTTTGTTTGAACACTTCCATTGTAGGAGAACTCCCCACCTCCCATGGCAACCTGTTCCACTCATTGATCCCCCTCACTGTCTAATGTCTAATCTGTGTCTCCTCCCTTTCATTTTCATCCCATTGCTTCTAGTCTTTCCTTGTGCAGATGAGAATAGGGCTGATCCCTCTGCACTGTGACAGCCCTTCAGATATTTGTAGACAGCTATTAAGTCTCCTCTCAGCCTTCTCTTCTGCAAGCTAAACATTCCCAGATCCTTTAACCGTTCCTCATAGGACATGATTTGCAGACCGCTCACCATCTTGGTAACTCTTCTCTGAACTTGCTCCAGTTTGTCTGTGTCTTTTTTAAAGTGGGGTGCTCAGAACTGGACCCAGTATTAATTACCTCACGTGATCTAAACTCTGCTTCTCTTAAAGGAGATGTCTCGAGGAAGCAGTTAATTTTTTTTTTTGCCCAGTCCCCCCCATTAAACACACATTACTAAGCCCCCCTGTAAATGACATTTCTAGCTGGTTCGTACTTACCGTTCCAGCGTTTCAGCAAGTTATAAAAGTTTCCTCAAGATGGCCGCCGGCTCTTTCCCCGTCGCTCGCTGCAGCCCGACGTGCGCGCTCCCGAGACGCCGCCAGCTGTGTCTCCATGGCAACCGGACGCCCCGCAGCCGCCGACCAGACAGCAGGTAACCGGCGCTAGCCCCCGGCTCCCCAGCGCTAGCTCCCCCGGCGCAGCGACAGCCCCCCCATCGCAGCGACAGCCCCCCCGGCCTAGCGACAGCCCCCCCCGGCCTAGCGCTAGCTCCCCCCGGCCTAGCGCTAGCTCCCCCGGCCTAGCGACAGCCCCCCCGGCCTAGCGACAGCCCCCCCCGGCCTAGCGACAGCCCCCCCCGGCCTAGCGCTAGCTCCCCCGGCGCAGCGACAGCCCCCCCGGCGCAGCGGCAGCCCCCCCCCGACCCATCACTTACCTGGGAGGCTTCTCGGGGCGGCTGGGCTGGGCTTCTCCGCTGGGCAGCTCCAGTTTCTGCACCTTCCTCTAACAGAGGATGGTGCAGAATGGCCGCTTCAGCGCGCTCCCGAGCAGTGACAGCTCGTCTGCGCATGCGCAGAAGAGCTGTAGCGGGGAGCACACTGAAGCGGCTCGTGCTGAATGGAGAAGACCGGACTGCGCAAGCGCGTCTAAAAAAGCAAGCTGCCAGCGAATTTAGACGGAACCATGGAGACGAGGACGCTAGCAACGGAGCAGGTAAGTGGAATAACTTCTGTATGGCTCATATTTAATGCACAATGTACATTACAAAGTGCATTAATATGGCCATACGGAAGTGTATAACCCCACTTGGTTTCGCGAGACCACCCCTTTAATACATCCCAGAATTGTGTTTGCCTTTTTGGCTGCTGCATCACATTGTTAACTCATGTTCAGTCTATGATCTATTAGTATACCCAAGTCTTCTTCACATGTGCTGCTGCTTAGCCCAATTCCTCCCATTCTGTATGTGCTTTTTTCATTTTTCTTGCCCAGATGTAGGAACCCGTTATCAGCTCTACACCTAGTGACATCCCCCCCCCCGCCACACCCCTTTGTCAGCTGTACACCTGCTGACATCCCCCCCCCCCACCAGACCCCGTGGTCAGCTCTACACCTGCTGGCATCCCCCCGCCCGATCCCCGTGGTCAGCTCTACACCTGCTGGCATCCCCCCGCCCGATCCCCATCAGCTCTACACCTGCTGGCATTTCCCCGCCTGACCGCCGTCGTCAGCTCTACACCTGCTGACATTGCAACAAGGTGGTGACACAAATCTCTCAAATCCACAAAAAAAAGAAAAAAAAATGGAAAAGATTGTGTTTTGGAGGGACCTTTCTGGATTATGGAGGGTATTACAGCTGAAAAATGCTGCACTTGTTTATGTCTCTACGCCCCTTCGGTATTGGGTTGTGTGGCCCCTCCGAGGTCTTGTTGCTGTTATGCTCCATGGCTTCCCAGTCCTGGATCCGGTGGTGGCCCAGCAGTACAGGGGTCATTCAGGCCAGTAGGTAGGCAACCGATAAATCTCCTGATGCAGTGGGCTGAACTCTCTCACCTTGTTGTGTTTGGCCGCATCTGTGAGACGGTGTCTTTGGGCTCGGGACTAGCTTGTACGTCAAGTCATATCGACCTCTATGGGAATGGACTGAGTCACCAAGTTGGTGCCAAGTAGTGCAATGGTGACACCTAATTGTCCCAAAATGCATCCGATCGCAAGTCTCTTGAGGCTTGCACCAGTTTAACTCCAGTGGAAATAAACAGAAGAAGGCATTATTTTCCCCCGCCACTTCTATTAAAGGGGGAAATCCTTCGACTTGCAAAGGTTACACCATGTTCCTAGAGTCACAGACGGCATGAACATGAGATTACACTGTGGTGGTCAGTGCATAGCGTTGGCCTTTAAATCTAACTTCATGCAGGTGTTTAGTTTATTGAAAGTGCAGCACACAATTTAGAACTGGGGGGGGGGACATTTTTTTTCTATCAATGTAGTCTATAAAAAACACCTAAGTTCTGATTTCATGGTATAAATGTCCAGTATGCTCGAGAATAAATACAATTGAGCTGACAAAAAATGTTCTTCCTAGTTGAATCAGGTTACTTTTTTGATATTAGGAGTGACTTGTTCAAAATCCTTCGTACTTTAAAGAAGTGTAAGGAACTTCTATTTCTCTTTTTCTTTCTGTGACAAATGCTTTTTTTTGCTGCTCTGTCTTCCCTCTCTATTTTCTCTCCATGCCCTTTCTGTTTTCTTCATCTTCCCTTCATTCACCATCTTTCCCGCTCTAATATTCCCTTACTGCCTTTCTGCCCTGTCTTCCATCCCCGCGCTCTGTGAATTGCCTTCAACTTCACATGCTCTTCACTCCCTGCCCTTCCCGCATTGTTAGCCCTTCCCTCTTTGTCTTTCCCGCCCCTTCTTTATCTGTCCTTCCCTCTTTGCCCTTCCCACCCTTTATCTGCCCTTCCATCATTGTCCTTCCCACCCTTTATCTGACCTTCCCTCTTTGCCATTCCCGCCCTTTATCTGACCTTCCCTCTTTGCCCTTCCCGCCCTTTATCTGCCCTTCCATCATTGTCCTTCCCACCCTTTATCTGCCTTTCCCACCCCTTCTTTATCTGCCCTTCCCTCTTTGCCCTTCCCACCCTTTATCTGCCCTTCCATCATTGTCCTTCCCACCCTTTATCTGCCTTTCCCGCCCCTTCTTTATCTGTCCTTCCCTCTTTGCCCTTCCCGCCCTTTATCTGCCCTTCCATCATTGTCCTTCCCACCCTTTATCTGCCTTTCCCGCCCTTTATCTGCCCTTCCCTCTTTGCCCTTCCTGCCCTTTATCTGCCCTCTCCGCCTGTTCTTTCTGCCCCTCCCTCTTTGCCCTTCCCGCCCCCTCATTATTGCCCGTTTCTGGTTTCCTATTCTTTAGTATTATATTAATTCTTTATCTTTTTTCCCTTTTCTTCCCATTTATCCATTACTACCCCAGTCTTTGTTACCTGATACATCTACAAACACTGTAATTATGCATTAAATATTTGAATATATAATTATGGAAGAAGTTAGTTTTCTCCACTTTCTGGTGTGGAACAGCTTTGCATGGAAGTGAGTAGCATTTGTGAAAAGCTTTGTGACTAATGTATGTATTTAGTACAGATATATCACCACATCTGCTCACTGTTCTGTGTGCATAGGAAATGAGCATTAGAGGAAAGACACATTTGTAATGATAATTAAGTAACATGTGAAATGCTTGGAGTAGCAGAACACCATTGTATCCCATAGATGAATGTATCATCCGGCTCCCTTCACTTCTCCATTTAAAGGAAGCAATTTGCATTTGCAATTTCCAGTATCTTTCCAGCTAGACAACGGTACTTGGCCCCTGGAGGTAGAAGCGGCACGTTCTGCATACAGTTGGCTCTGTACTGATGGCAATGTGTTTTTTATTTACATTTCACAATAACGGTTGTCAGATTGTGGAATAATTACTACTAATGGCGCCGATGGGACACCATTGTGATACTGGAAGATGCTAATCCATGCATGCAAAATGCAGCGGTCCCTAAAAGGGTATGTATGTAATAACCCTAATTATGACTACTATCCAGTCCATCTCGATTAAGCATATCTTCCAGAAGTCTAGCTTGAAGCTATAACTTGGAGATTCATGAAATTAAATGAATCTGCCATTTCAGTACTCTCTGGTTTACATTTTTGCAAGATTCCTAAAGTCACTTTTAGCCCAACCCCTAAAGGTGGGTTTGAAATTGTGCATGCGAGTTGGCGCTGTAGAAAGAAACTGCTTCCCCCCCCCCCCCCCCCCCCGCCCTTTCCGTCCAGCACATCATCTTGGCATTCTTTTCTGTGTCTGGCATGACTTGTTTGTTACAAACCCATGCTGGCTTTGGTTAATTACTCCATCTTCATCCAAGTACTTGCATACATGCAGTTTAATAATTTTGTTCAAAGATCTTTTCCGGTATAGAAGTCAGGCTCACAGGCCTGTAGTTTCCTGGATCCACCTTCTCCCCTTTTTTGAAGATAGGGACAACATTTGCATTTTTCCAATCTTCTGGGACTTCTGTTCTTCATGTACTTTCAAAGATTATGGCAAGTGGTTCAGCAATAACCTCTGCTGCTTCTTTTAGTATCCTAGGATATAATTAATCTGAAGCTGGAGACTTGAATTCATTTGGTAGCTAAGTGTTCCCTCGCCATCTCTGTCTATTGATGACCTGCATTCTTTTATTCCCCTAACAGCACAAGAAAGATCAGCTGATGTAACCTCTACTTTCTGAAAGAAAATTAGATGCAAAATAGGAATGTAAAAGTTCGGCCTAACCCCAGTTGGGCTAATATGACAGGCGACAGTTGACCTCAGCTGGGTTAGTATGGGGGGGTGTTAATATAGTGGGTTGACACCTGTTGGGTTAATGGGCAATGATCTCTCAATTTTAGGGGGTAAATCCTGGTGGCTGATTGGAGATGACTCCTTGAGGTGTACTTAAACAGGATTTCTGTGCCTTAGGCATTTGTTTTTCCCCCAACCCCATAGAAGACAGAACATATGTTTAGGTATATTACCCTGGGCTACTTATACACTGAATAACACTATCACAATTAGATTGTCCATGACCATATTATAGTACAGCCGCACTGAAGAAGAATTGGGACACAGCGTACACTATATGGAAAGCTGTTCCCCTCTTTACCAGTGTAAATGCCTTAAAATATTCTGTACAACATCACCAATGTACAATGTTGTGATAGTTTATTGACTTTTTTTTTTTTTTTGGATTTGTATTATTGATGAAGTTACCTCATTTATTCCTAAATGTAAGGGTTTTGAGAAGATCTAGTGACTCCGGAGTCCTGTCATATCTCAGCATGGTGAATTTGAGATGATGGGCAGATAATGTTCCTTAATGGTGTATTCTTATGTAACGTGACAGGGCTCAGCCCTCGTGTTCCTCAGTCCGCCACTACAAGGTCTTTTATAGCTCTTCTTCATATCCTTATGTCTCGTGTTTCAGAGGCTTTGTCCTAGATTTCTCCTTTGGACAACATATTATTTTCACTTGTGCTTTCATCATGTACCTCTTCCTGGAACGCAGTGTTTGTTTCTAGTATAATGGCCAAACTGAAAGAAACACGAAGGAGACAACCAGATTATAGCACAGTGAGATGTAACTTCGTTCTACACATACATATTCATGGTCCCAATACTCCCGTGTACAAAACTAGAACTACTATAGAAATGTAGAGTTCCTATATAGAAGAGTATACTATAATATTGCTCCCTATGTACCAGAATATAACTACTATAATACTGCTCCTATGTACAAGAATATAACTACTATAATACTGCCCACTATGTACAAGAATATAACTACTATAATACTGCCTCCTATGTATAAGAATATAACTACTATAATACTGCCCCCTATGTACAAGAATATAACTACTATAATACTGCTCCCTATGTACAAGAATATAACTACTATAATACTGCTCCCTATGTACAAGAATATAACTACTATAATACTGCCCCTATGTACAAGAATATAACTACTAGAATACTGCTCCATATGTACAAGAATATAACTACTATATTACTGCCCCCTATGTATAAGAATATAACTACTAGAATACTGCTCCATATGTACAAGAATATAACTACTATAATACTGCCCACTATGTACAAGAATATAACTACTATAATACTGCCTCCTATGTATAAGAATATAACTACTATAATACTGCCCCCTATGTACAAGAATATAACTACTATAATACTGCTCCCTATGTACAAGAATATAACTACTATAATACTGCTCCCTATGTACAAGAATATAACTACTATAATACTGCCCCTATGTACAAGAATATAACTACTAGAATACTGCTCCATATGTACAAGAATATAACTACTATATTACTGCCCCCTATGTATAAGAATATAACTACTAGAATACTGCTCCATATGTACAAGAATATAACTACTATATTACTGCCCCCTATGTATAAGAATATAACTACTAGAATACTGCTCCATATGTACAAGAATATAACTACTATAATACTGCCCCCTATGTACAAGAATATAACTACTATAATACTGCCCTCTATGTACAAGAATATAACTACTATAATACTGCCCTCTATGTACAAGAATATAACTACTATAATACTGCCCTCTATGTACAAGAATATAACTACTATAATACTGCCCTCTATGTACAAGAATATAACTACTATAATACTGCCCTCTATGTACAAGAATATAACTACTATAATACTGCCCTCTATGTACAAGAATATAACTACTACAATACTGCTCCCTATGTACAAGAATATAACTACTATAATACTGCCCCCTATGTACAAGAATATAACTACTATATTACTGCCCCCTATGTATAAGAATATAACTACTAGAATACTGCTCCATATGTACAAGAATATAACTACTATAATACTGCCCCCTATGTACAAGAATATAACTACTATAATACTGCCCTCTATGTACAAGAATATAACTACTATAATACTGCCCTCTATGTACAAGAATATAACTACTATAATACTGCCCTCTATGTACAAGAATATAACTACTATAATACTGTCCTCTATGTACAAGTATATAACTATAACACTGCCTCCTATGTACAAGAATATAACTACTATAATACTGCCCCCTATGTACAAGAATATAACTACTATAATACTGCTCCTATGTACAAGAATATAACTACTACAATACTGCTCCCTATGTACAAGAATATAAGTACTATAATACTGCCCCCTATGTACAAGAATATAACTACTATAATACTGCCTCCTATGTACAAGAATATAACTACTATAATACTGCCTCCTATGTACAAGAATATAACTACTATAATACTGTCCCCTATGTACAAGAATATAACTACTATAATACTGCCCCCTATGTACAAGAATATAACTACTATAATACTGCCTCCTAGCTACAAGAATATAACTACTATAATACTGCCCCCTATGTACAAGAATATAACAACTATAATACTGCTGCCTATGTACAAGAATATAACAACTATAATACTGCTCCCTATGTACAAGAATATAACTACTATAATACTGCCCCCTATGTACAAGAATATAACAACTATAGTACTGCCCCCTATGTACAAGAATATAACTACTATAATACTGCCCTCTATGTACAAGAATATAACTGCTATAATACTGCCCCCTATGTACAAGCATATAACTGCTATAATACTGCCCCCTATGTACAAGCATATAACTGCTATAATACTGCCCCCTATGTACAAGCATATAACTGCTATAATACTGCCCCCTAGGATGTAGTATGCGGCTCTGGGTATTAGACTGGAAGCCAGTGTGTGTCAGGATGATGTGACTGATATTGCGGTATGATTTGTCACCAGTCAGCAGACCTTTCTCTTGTAGTGATGGTTTCTTTGCTGCAGGACGGTGCGGCGCGCTTCACTCCTGACTCGACCCGTTTGTAATAATTCCGTAGTTGTTGGTCAGCTCCTCCGCTCCGCTGTCTCTTCTGCTCGTGGAGTTAAAGTGATCCTCTATTGACTTTTAATTAAAATATCCATCCCCCGCGATAACACAAGCTGCTCCTGAGATGCATCGGGTTATTGAGGGCTCGCATCGGGCGCTGCCGTGTTTATGACCTACCGCAGGATAATTACCTGCTGCTTGTTATCAGGGGGTCGTTAAGTCCAGAATACTGAGGACTGGCCGAAAAAGTTCAGATTTATTTTTTCGAAAATAATTTAACCCTTGCATTTCAGATATTTCTTCTTGTGTTTTGTAACTTTTTTCATTGCCCTATGAGGGCTTGTTTTTTGCAGTGCAGGTTGTATTTTTAACATTTCTGTTAATGCGCCGTATATTATATTATATTGTATGGAAAGACGTTTTAAAATTCAGTGAGATGAAATAAAAAATAAAACAATTGTGGCTTTAGTTTCTGCAGCATTGGCAGTGCAGTAGGATGACGTGACGTTTGTCTTGTGGGTCGGGGTGACTCACTGCGCTACCAAATTTATTTAGTTTGTAATGTTTTAATATTTTTGAAAAGTAAATTTTTTTTCCTTCTTTCCATGAATGTATTTTAGACTCCTAACATTTTAAGTTTTTCAGCAATTGGGCTGTGTGAGGGATTGTTTTTTTTTTGGAGTGAGCTGTAGTTGTTAGCACCATTTTGGGAAATATACATCATTTTGGATCATTTTTTAGTTCAAATTTGAGATACTAAAAAAAAAAAAAAATCGTATTTTATTTTTTCGCCTTCACAGTGCAGGATTAATATGGTGATAGTTTAGTAGTGCAGAATTCTACGTACAGTGATACCCAATATGTGGAGTATTTGAATGTGTGTTTTTCTTAAGCAAGTATTTAGTCGCCACAGGGAATTTGAACCTGTGATCATTTGATCACTTCTACTATATACTGTAATACTTCAGTAATGCAGTATATAGTGTTTTCTGATGTTGCCTTTCAAGCGCAGCTATGAGCAGAGTTAGGCATCTATGTGGGGCAGCCGTTGCAGGGGGCGTTGATGGGGCGTAGGAAGGGGTCCGGCTGACTGTTTAGATAAGTAGTGAAACTGTAACTGCCATGATCAGAGGGAAGTCTTACTATGGCAGTTACCGCCGGCTGTCCGAAACCGCTGATATCCACAGACTGTGGAGCGGCCTTGGCTCCTGATCCAAACTTCAGGACCGCAGACTTATATATGCTTTCCGTGGTCCTGAAGTGCCTAATAGTCCCCCTGTAGGTTAAAAGAAGCTACATGGGTGACGGTTACACATTCAACATCCACAGTGACTTAGAAGTATCCCCTCCACCGACCTGTATATGGAGCCGTCCAGCATCCTAATTACGGATTGTCCCATTTTCTCCCGGTATCTTATAGAACGCTCACACCCTCTTCCTCCCTATCTACGTTCTGCAGCTTAGTAAATCCGCAATTGATCACAAGTGACGGGCACATCTGTAAGCTCTCAAAGGAAAGTGATTGGCGGAGTCCTCAAGCGCTGAGTGTTATAATTACACGGCATCGGCTGCTCTGTCGGAAGAATCACTAGAATTCCAAAGGTTTTCTGCAGAGCTGCTACTTTCTGGCTGCATGTGCCGTGATTAGAAATTCATTGGACTGCGGGGACTCGGCATCTGTTCCTGGGTGTCCCAGGGAGCGCTGACATTTATTCGTCTGAGCGCATTGAGTTGTCAGACAGGCTTCATGATGACGCCGGAGTATTCCGCATATCTTACTGTAGGTCTGTGGAGCTGCTTGTTCTGACGCGAGATCCTGCGGTGTATAAATATGCTGACGTTTCTGCAAAGTTAAAGAACCTGAACTCTTCATGTGGTTGGAGTAGAACTTTTGGTTAAACAAAGAAAAATGGAGGCCTGTGTAGGAGAGCGCCTGTGTAGGAGAGCGCCTGTGTAGGAGAGCGCCTGTGTAGGAGAGCGCCTGTGTAGGAGAGCGCCTGTGTAGGAGAGCGCCTGTGTAGGAGAGCGCCTGTGTAGGAGAGCGCCTGTGTAGCAGAGCGCCTGTGTAGCAGAGCGCCTGTGTAGCAACACCAAGAATTAAGAGCCAGCAACAATATCAACAATCAACACATGTGTTTGGCCCGTATTTAAAGGAAAAGGTATCTGCTGAATGTTCTAGGCATGTGTCAACCTGAGCCTTCATAGTTAAACACTCCCCTCCGCATAATAGTGGAAATTGTGTCCATCACTGTGATGATAGATGACTTCCAACTACTCTAGGCACCTTACTCTCCTAGTGGGGCCAAACTGACTCGATGTAAAAGTTTGCTACGTGTTGCAGCAGAACCTGTTCCTTCTTTCCTAGTTGTCTGAGCAGGACCCTTGTCTTTCCCCTGACAGTTGGTCTCAGCAGGACCCTTACCTTCCTCCCCTGACAGTTGGCCTCAGCAGGACCCTTACCTTCCTCCCCTGACAGTTGGTCTCAGCAGGACCCTTACCTTCCTCCCCTGAGGAACGTAAGGGTTTGTTGTGACAGATGACATCAGTGGACGTCGCCTGACTACTGCAGCCAATCAGAGGCTGCAAAGTCACCCCAGTTGTACTGGCTTCAGCACTCACATGCGGGGCACCATGATGCCTGGAGTTCAGGACTGTGATGCTGCAGCCTCTGATTGGCTGCAATGGTCAGGTTGCTTCTGCTGCAGCCAATAAAAGTCCTATTAGCCATTTTCCTCCACCCCACAACCTGCTGTTTGGCTGCTGCAGGAGCCTCCCCCCACTATTGTTTATAATGGGAGAACAGGAATACTAAACCACACCTCTTGTCAAAGCCACACCCTCTCATATCTGCTAACTAAAAATGGAGGATGGACATTCTGCTCTCCATGAGTTTGACTCTTGCGGTTTGTCACGATGGCTCAGTGCATCCTTAGGCTTGGCAGAGCAGTAAGTGTTGCAAGGAATAATTACTTCCTCTAAGAAGCCTCTAAAACTTTGCAGCACATACAAGTGTAATCCAAGTGAGCATTCTTAAAGCCACTCTAGGCGTTTTTCCTTTTCACGGTATCTCTGCCAACTTCGTTGAATCCAGCAGCTGGAGCCCGCGGGGAGCTGTGCGGTCTGGGCACCATCCCAAGCAGAGGATCAGCGAGGAGTCTCACCCACCTCTCACTTAAAGAACTGGCGACGTCTGATCATGTGGTGATGATAATGGCTCATTTACTACAAAACCACTCGCGGCATGGTTTGACAGCCGCCTGTCGGGGCATGCTGGGAGTTGTAGTTTTGCCACAGGTCGGAAACCACTGCCCTACAGAATCCCCACGTTTTTTGACATTTTAGAGATTTCTGCTTGCCATTAGTAAACTGAAACTGCATTGGGGTGCGTTCATACGCTGCGGAATCGGTTAGGTTTGTCCGTAGAGTAAGCACTGCAGATTGTCTATGGACGCTGTAAGTCGATCCTGCGGATTCGCTAAGGAAATTTTGCAACAAAACCGCAGAACTTTCAGTGGAGAAAGCTACTGCAATAAATGGCTCCCACGGACTGCCAAAGAGTTGCGACAGCTTCATAAAGGGGACATGTCCTCACCCATGAGCACCATTAACTAAGTTATAGTGACTCATAGGGCAGATTCCGAGGAGTCAGCGGATGTGCTATACACACTTCCCTGGTTCCCTATTTCTATGCTGTCACCTGTGGAGGTCAGAGTGGAGACAGTTCATTGAACGCGCACTACCCTACAGAACAGTGTATGTACACACGCGTGCACAGATGACCCCTCATTCACATGGGCGTATTTGTGCTCCTTATCACATGCAAATTTTTTAAGTGATTAATACATTGCCATGGCAACTGCACGCCAGACAATGGCGGCCGGGCCTGCCTTCGCAGTGATTGCTAATAATAGTAATAATACTTATAGTGATTATAGATCCACAGGTTTACGTCCCCTACAGGGACATTAAAAAATATATAATTTTGGTATTGTTGTAATTGTAGCAACCTGCAGAATTTTTCTTTCTCTCTGCCCTCCCCAAAAAATTCTAAAAGTTATACAATATATTTTAAGTACCCAAAAATAGTACCAATGAAAACTACAATCATGTTGACAGAAAAATAAAGTTAAGGTTTTGGAGGAGTGGAGATGACAATCCACAAAAAAAATCGTTGTGACCTTATGGCTAAAATAGGCCGTGTCATTAAGGGGTTAAATATCCCATTAAAGTCCATAGAATTATGTGAATATGCATGATACTTGTGTACTCCATATTTTCACATAACGTCAATAGGGCCTTCTTATTTTTTTTTTTTATATTTTTTTTTGTAGGTGGGCAAAACGCAGTATAATACTGCCCCCCTATGTACAAGAATATAACTACTATAATACTGCCCCCCTATGTACAAGAATATAACTACTATAATACTGCTCCTATGTACAAGAATATAACTACTATAATACTGCTCCTATGTACAAGAATATAACTACTATAATACTGCTCCTATGTACAAGAATATAACTACTATAATACTGCCCCCATTTGTACAAGAATATAACTACTATAATACTGCCCCCGTTTGTACAAGAATATAACTACTATAATACTGTCCCCTATGTACAAGAATATAACTACTATAATACTGCCCCTATGTACAGAGAATATAACTACTATAATACTGTCCCCTGTGTACAAGAATAGAACTACTATAATACTGCTCCCTATGTACAAGAATATAACTACTATAATACTGCCTCCTATGTACAAGAATATAACTACTATAATACTGCTCCCTATGTACAAGAATATAACTACTATAATACTGCTCCTATGTACAAGAATATAACTACTATAATATTGCCCCTTATGTACAAGAATATACTATAATACTGCCCTCTATGTACAAGAATATAACTACTATAATATTGCCCCTTATGTACAAGAATATAACTACTATAATACTGCCCCCTATGTACAAGAATATAACTACTATAATACTGCCCTCTATGTACAAGAATAGAACTACTATAATATTGCCCCTTATGTACAAGAATATAACTACTATAATACTGCCCCCTATGTACAAGAATATAACTACTATAATACTGCCCCCTATGTACAAGAATATAACTACTATAATACTGCCCCCTATGTACAAGAATATAACTACTATAATACTGCCCCCTATGTACAAGAATATAACTACTATAATACTGCCCCCTATGTACAAGAATATAACTACTATAATACTGCCCCCTATGTACAAGAATATAACTACTATAATACTGCCCCCTATGTACAAGAATATAACTACTATAATACTGCCCCCTATGTACAAGAATATAACTACTATAATACTGCCCCCTATGTACAAGAATATAACTACTATAATACTGCCCCCTATGTACAAGAATATAACTACTATAATACCGCCCCCTATGTACAAGAATATAACTACTATAATACCGCCCCCTATGTACAAGAATATAACTACTATAATACCGCCTCCTATGTACAAGAATATAACTACTATAATACCGCCTCCTATGTACAAGAATATAACTACTATAATACAGCCCCCTATGTACAAGAATATAGCTACTATAATACTGCCCCCTATGTACAAGAATATAACTACTATAATACTGCCCCCTATGTACAAGAATATAACTACTATAATACTGCCCCCTATATCCATGAATATAACTACTATAATACTGCCCCCTATGTACAAGAATATAACTACTATAATACTGCCCCCTATGTACAAGAATATAACTACTATAATACAGCCCCCTATGTACAAGAATATAGCTACTATAATACTGCCCCCTATGTACAAGAATATAACTACTATAATACTGCCCCCTATGTACAAGAATATAACTACTATAATACTGCCCCCTATATCCATGAATATAACTACTATAATACTGCCCCCTATGTACAAGAATATAACTACAATAATACTGCCCCCTATTACTGGCTAGGGTTGATTTCTTTTAAAAGGAGGCTCTGAGTATTATGTGATTTCTGTGGGATCAGATTACTGTCTCTGGTATTACGGCACAGTTGTGGATATACGGGGACTGTGATGAACTAAATATTTACGTACAATTCTAAGTCTTACAAGTGTTCTGCTGCGGTAGTTTATAAAACCCTTCTGGCTCCTGATCTGTTCTGCACTGACGGCTCGGAAGACTTTCTGGTGACATAAATCTAACAGGCTTGTATCCAGACGTCACACATTTCTCATCCGTCTCGCCACCGTAAATCTCCTGTATATCCATTAATGTTGCTGCTGGTTTGGCGCTGTAATGTTTCGGGCCGTTCTTCACCTTGTTCCCCGGATTACTTGTTATACATCACATTGCCGGATGTCATCCTCATTACGTATAGTTTGTCAAAATATCGCTGCTGCTGCAAGTGAGTCAAGAAATAAGACTAGATGGAAATCTGTGAAATGGGAGGAGAGGGCGGAGGGGAGGAGGGGCGGTTTTGGTTGGGATATGAAAGGACCGGGTACACAGAGCAGAGTTAGAGTACTTACTGTGCAGCCCCTTTCTTCCAACAATCGTGTGGGATTTAAAAGGTTGGTTCCTCATCAGCAAGAGACGGCATATCCTAGTAATTTGCTCCGGCCATACCATGCCTCCATATAGTGGCTGAGTAATGGTTCCATCCATATACCATACCATACGGTATACTCATAACAATATGTAAATGCCTCCAAATTGGAACACCTTACTGTGACTGTGTAATGGCGCTGTTCATATAGTGTCTGAGTAATAGCACCATTCATACACCATACCAATGCAAATATGCAGTAATGAAATAATACCTCCATGCAGTGGCTGAGTAATGGCGTCATTAATATACCATACCAATAGGCAATAAATTCCTCCATATAGTAGCGCCATACGTTGGCTAAATAATGGTACCATCCATGGAAGGGCTGTGTAATGGCGCCTTTCATGCACCATAGCAATATGCATTAACTAATATCTCCATATAGTATCTGGCGTCCTGTTGTCATGGCAACCCATCAACCCTCCGCGATTACATCGCAGGGGTCCAGTGAAATTACCGAGGGAGCGCTCTCTGTGAAGCCGTTGCATGCCGCGATCTATGTAGATCATGGCATGTAGGAGTTTAACAGCGGGGATGGTTTTTCATATGTATCCCCACTGTTGTAACTGCAGTCCAGCTATCTGGCTCCCTCTGCAGGATAGCGTAGGTTCAGCTTCTGATCCCATACTATCCACAGGATGTAAGTTTACGTTAAGGGGATAAACAAGCTCTATTCTTGGCCTGGGGGGTAGATTACTTGGGGGGGGGGGGGGGGTAGATTACTCCCAGAGAATTGATTACACGTGATCCAGGGTTTGTTGGACTATGAAAAGTGTTTCTTACTAAAATCTCCACCGAGCCGGAGAAGGAAGTGGCCGATATCCTATAAGTCACATAGTGATTACACTACATGGAGGCTCTGCAACCGGACACCAAAGAGGGGAGCATCGGAAGATGATCCGTGACTACCGTTACTTCGAAACAGGGCAAATGTATATATTTAAAGAAAAATGTGCGTATCTTTTAAAATGAATAATATACAGACCTCTGTGTCCGCAGATCAGGAAATGGAAGAGCGGACGTTGGGCAAGAGTTCCAAAACGAAGATCATAGATGAGAGCCATTAATCGTAAAATAGCGCAGGACTTAAAGCTTCAGGGCAACGTAAACTGATACCAAATAGCGGTGGCGCATTAAGGGACAATATATCTTCCCAAGCTTCGGTTGGCTGATCTCCACACCAATCCTCAGCCGTCAGAAGTGCACCTCCCATAGGAGGATGCAGCTCCCAATCAGAACCGACTAACCTCAATCCAGTTTCCCGTATGCTCTTCATCCTTAACCTCCTTATCTCTCGCCACATTGCAGATACTACTATACTGCTCACTCCTATTATTTTCAATACCAGCATACTGCCAACTGCACCCATTGTTTTTAGGACCGTCTCCTATTGAGAAAGGGGAAAAATCCCCAACAGGATCGTAGTAGGTGATGATAAAGTCTTATATAACCACAATGCGGGTGACTTGCAAATATCCAACCTGTCCTTCCACACACAAGGCCGCCTGCAGACGAGCTGGTCGGATCCGGCGGCGAGAAATCTCGCCCCGGGACCCGACCCGAGCGCCTGCAGGGAGGAGCGCGTACTCGCCCGCGCCCGGCGGCCCCGGCTCTTTCATGTGCCGGCTGCCGGGCAGCCGGCGCATGCGCAGACCGGAGACGGCGGCTGGGTGAGTGACGTTTCTGTGCGGGGCTCGCAAATAGGACATGCCGCGGTTTGTTTGCCAAATCGCGGCCGTCTGCATAGGATTGCGTTTGTTAACGCAATCCTATGCAGGCTTTGAGCGGCGGAAATCCCGCGGGATTTCCGCCTGTGTGCAGGCGGCCTAAGTGAGGCCCAGGCATCAGTCCTCAAGCGACTGTCATTTACTCCCACATTCTCATTTGGTTAAAGGACATCAGTTTAGTCTCCGGGAAGCTCTGCGTAAGTATCGTGGATAAGAGCTACACAGGATGCTCAGGGCAGTCGGAATGATCTTGCAATTCTGGAGACTTTGGCAGACCTCTTAGAGACGAATGCCACATGCACGCCAGTTATGACGCCCCCTTCACTAGAGTAAAGCCAAAATCCACTGGTACGCCAACCTTGGGCCGGCACAGCCAAATAGACCTATTTACTCATTTGGTCAACAGTAAGTTGTTCCAGTATGCAAGAAAAATATGATGCATTCTAATTTAAATCAAGTGAAGGAAACGGCCCTCGAGGAATTGTGCACTAATCATGAAATAATAATCAACTTTATTTGTATAGCGCCAACATATTCTGCAGCGCTTACATAGACGGGGAATACAGGAAGACAAAATACAAAAATTACAGAATCACGGTTACATAGTAATCAGCTGATGGAAACAATAGGGGTGAGGGTCCTGCTCCAACGAGCTTACATACTACAAGTAATGGAGGGATACAGAAGATAAGGGGGCTGGAGATGTGCACGGTATGGCGAGGTAGAGATGTGCATGGTATGGCGAGGTGGAGAGTGAGGGATGTTATACACATAGACAATGATCTGACATTTAGCCGTGTGACGGCAGAATCGGTAGGACTGCAGGGGCAGTTGATGGTGGCTAGCAGGGATTGCAGTCAGTAGGTCAGGGAGCATGTTATCAGGCGGAGTACAGAGGGGTTTGTTTAGGGAATGCGGTATGCCTCCCTGAAGAGGTGCGTTTTTAGAGCACGCCTGAAGTTCTGCGAGTCCTGGATTGGCCAGATAGTCTTTGGTAGTGCGTTCCAGAGGACCGGTGCTGCTCTGGAGAAGTCTTGGAGGCGGGAATGAGAAGTTCGAATTAGAGGGGTGCATAGTCTAGCTTTGTTAGAGCGGAGAGCCCGGGCTGGGTGATGGATTGAGATGAGGGAGGCAATATAGGGTGGCGCTGCGCTGTGGAGGGCTTTGTGGATGAAGGTAGCAAGTTTAAATTGAATTCTATATTTGACAGACAGCCAATACAGTGACCGGCACAGGGCAGAGGCGTCCGAGTAGCGGCTGGACAGGAAGATGAGCCTGGCTGCCGCATTCAGGATGGATTGGAGAGGGTAGAGTCTGGTGCAGGGGAGGCCGATCAGCAACGAGTTACAGATTATGGTGATTAAGCCATCAGGCTAAGGGGGAAATGTAGTGGTCTTGGACCAACTTGACTGTCCAGTAATGGTAAAGACTCCTGGATCATAAACGAGTATATCCAACGTTCTCCTATGATCCCACAACACAATATCTTACTGAATTGTATCATCTATTAGAACTCTCGTGTACCAGTAATATATCCAGTGATGAGCTCACATTTATCTATAACCCTCGCCCCACCATCACCACTCTTGATGCAATTTCTAAATTGCTTAAGACTATTCTAGTCTCGGGCATACCAATGGCATCGGGCAGGGATGATCTAACCCACAACGTAAACATGTGTTTAGATGGAATTTTGACCCTCTTCGTCAGTAAACTTCCCTCAAATCTTCAAGATACGAAAGACGACATTGCTACAATACATGAGATCAGTCCCCAGTCTACAGGTATATTCGGCGCCACCGAGACCTGACAGCGGCTAACCGTCTTTTATACACACTTCTTCCCTCACTATAGGTTTGTGGAAAAACTATTATTCGTTCGCTCACACCATTATTTTAGTTTTGAGAATACCTTTTTTTTTTTTTTTCCCTCTTAGCAAAACCGGGGCACAGCAATGGGCATGGCTTGTGTGCCAAGCTATGCAGACTTATACCTAGGGTGGTGGGAAATCCACAGTGGTATTTACTGATGAGATGCAACTTTACATAAGTCACATACTGTCCTGAGGCAGGTTCATCGATGACAATGGCTGAGTAATAGCGCCGTCCATATGGGGGCTGAGTAATGGCGTCATCGTTCCCACCCCATCAAATTCATTGTCCTCCCGATGGGGTCCATAGCATTGAATGTGAATTCAGAACCCGGATTTTGTAGAATTTACCAGGGCAGCCCCTATGCTGGTAAATAAAATGATTCCCTATGAAAAAGTGAACTAATTTTGTCCATTTTAATAAGGTGGGTGATGCCACTGCCATCCAGTCCATGCCAATTGTTAATATACCATATCAACATACAATAAACCCATGTGGTTGCTGCATAAGCGTGTACAGGGGTGCCATCGATACGATGGCTGCGTAATATTGCATGCTACACTTTTTCTGTCCTGCGTTGCATCCCAATCTCCTCGGAGCGTCTGAGACAGATGTGAGCATACATGAAGCTGGTTTGATACTCGGCAGTGTACAGGATCGAAGTGCCAATCACCGTGAAGGTCGTCACCCAGCTTTCTTAGACTGAAATACCATTAAGAAGTGTCTGAATATTAGTTGAGCTATGATGATGAGCAAAGGACTTGTACATTCTGGGCTTCCTCTCCATCCTTCCTCGGTGAGGAGACACTCCGTTCCCCTTGTGATGTTTGGCTGAGACACGTTGAGTAGTCTTGGCAGGACCTGTGTGTTTATCTCCTTGTTCAGTCTCTGGAGGAGGCGGGTGGAGGGCTGCTGTCTGCTGCGCTTCACTGCTTGCCTTGACAGTCTTCCCCGGCAGTGTCTCCTCCATCGGCAGCGGAGTCGAGGTGAATGTCTTCCCTGCAGACCTTGAAGTGTTTTCGCTTTCCAGAGAGAAAGACTCTTCACCTCACATAGAGAACAGTCACACTTCTGAATTCAGAGCCGCTCCCAGAACTCTCCACCGTACGAACCGTATTCTGGGAAGTCGTCATCGTCTGCTCGCCGCTATGTTGGGATTCCATCTCGGTTTCTTCTGGAAGGATGAATTGGTCCAGAAATTCCCGGCTATTAGTAATTGCTGTGCCACTATCATGACATTACAGCCATTACTGGAGACCAAAGAATGCAATACAGTGTCAGTATTACTGCCATACAGTGCCAAAATGATGGCATCACCCAGTACCCAAACACCATCCTACAGCATATGAATACTACCATCATGACGTGAAGGAACGATCCAACCTTCTGCAGTACAGATGAAGATGCCACCGTACAGTGACTCAATCCTAAGTTTCCCAATGACTAGTCCGGCCGTACAATGGCGAAGTGATACCGCCATAGACTCAGGGTGTCTTTACACGGGACGGCACTTGTCCACATCATCGCTTGATAGAGCAAATGTATGTACCGTTGTTCCATGTAAGGGTGACCAGCACCGGAGTTCTCGCTGGTTAGTCCTTCGGCACGCTTGATGCTATAGAGTATTAATGTGCGATCAGCGGGCTCTGTCATCAATGAGCGTGTGTTGAGGAAGGGTCGAAATTTCAATTGCCGGTCCGGCAACGGTCTCACACCCCTAACTAGTTGACGAATGATCTCCCAGCCCATATAAAGGCTTCCAACAATTCATTCAGCAATGGTCAAATTGAGCAAGTAAACAATCGCTCTGTGCGACGGCACGCGGTCGTTCGTACACTTCAACGATGGACTCTAGCGACTGTTCAGATGATGGCTGTCCCACATAAAGCCACCCTTACTAATACTGCTGTGCAGTGACTAATGCCGCCATGTAATGACTGAATAATACCTCCATACTGTAACAATTACCATTATCCAGTGACTGATTAACATGGTTTAGAGTGTCTGAATAATTCCGCCATACACTGACCAACTATAATGTAATACCATTAGTACTTCAATCAGTGTCTTCAGTCACATGATCATTCTAGTATGCCGTTCCTCTGCATGTCATTAGACTGGATTACTATTACTGCTACCTTTAAGTCCCCATAGGCGGTATCCCCCGGGTTTCCCATAAATCTGTATTGTATGTGACAAAACGGGTGCGGAGTAGCGATTCTACTATATATTGGACCAGATTGGCCATTCAGAAGCTCTGGGTGGCGATCTCTTTCCCCAAAATACGAAGAACGTGGAAATTCTTAAAACGGACTATTTTAGCGGTTTTATAGATGACGGCTCTGGAGTTCTTGACCTGATTGATGGGCGCACATTCATTAAGCACCTTCCTACGCTGTGAAATGCGTCGGACCTCAGTTCATCCTTGTGGGACTTACTCTTCTGTTGTGTTCATAGTTCCTACTCATCAGAGATCTTACTCTTCTGGTAAACTTAGAAGTTCTACATTTTGATCTGTGACCCGAGTTATAGAGCAGGAGACGTGCACAGCCTCTGGGTAACCTACCTCATTGTGCCACTTGGTCATGGCAGCCGTGGCCGCTCTCTTTTCAGGACAAGCCTTTTTGCCTTTTTCAAGTAAATAGTCTTATCAGATTTGTAACTTGCTTCTCAAACCGAAAATGTATCTGTGGAAAAAAAGGAATCCACCAAAATATCTAACTTCTCTGCACTAGAAAACTGGCATAAAAAGTATAATAAATTCTTAGCAATGCGTTCATTTTCTTCTCATCCCCTTCACTTGTGACTGCAAATGGGCTGAGGGTGGGGCTTAAACTTATTTTAACTGCAATTGCAGACAGCAGTGCGGCGGGGGGGGGGGGGGGGGGGGGGCTGAATCTTGCACTGAGCAGGGAGTCAGACCAGATGACCCTGGAGGCCCCTCCCAACACGTCTTAATTCATAAAATTATAGAATGGTAATTTTTGTTTTAATCTTGAAATCTTGCAGTTCTCTCCCTGGTCACTAGAGCAGTCACAATAAGCTGATATTTTTTTTTTTTTTTTTTGTGTGGTTCACTTCTCAGCCTTTCTGTGTGGACTGGGGCACGATGAGTTATTTTATTATTAGAGGGTGGATGAGTTACTAACAGCTCGATTGTACTGCAGGAGGACTAAATAAGTACATTCTCCTTTTTCTTATGTTGCATGTTGTATATACACTGGTAAAAGCTCCTGATGCATCAGTTAGGCAGAGGCTTAACTATGAAATCTGTCACCCATAGGTTTCCATTGGGAAAAAAAAATTGTATACCACGCGGTATATATTTTCTTTACTGGATTCTGGCGGATGGAATAGGGCAGTTTATGACGCTACTCCATCCTGTTTTTACTTTCTGGCTAGGCAGAGACCAAAACGACATGTTTTTTCCTCATTCTGACTAATGACCCCTATGGAAACCTTTACGTCCGGGGGGCTTCCCTGGCAGCTCTCGCTTTCAAAAATGGTTGTTCAGATAATCTGTGTCGATTAGGGAACTGATTAAAAGGCAATGCCCTAACCGATATGGAGAATTTCCCTTTAACTGCTAACCCACGCACCTTAAAGGTCGGGGACGTGCGTGGTTACATTCCAAGGACAACCTTGGTCTCTTATCTTAATGAAGTCCTGGTCAAATCAAAGATGAATATCGCAGATCACAGGACGGGGACAGAATGTGAAATCCGGATCCCTCAAATACTTCACATTCCGCTAATGGCGAGTCAAATGAGCCTGAATATAATTAACTCCGTGGAGGCTCCATGATATCTTATTACTGGCTGCCGTATGCAAACCCCCCCCCCCCCCCCCCCCCTGAAAATGGTGAATAATTATAATACAAAACGGGTATATCTCTAAGTATGCGGTGATAAGTTATTGTACTTTGTCATCATCCTCATCTTAGTTCTACCTTTTTTATTTACAGTGGGAGCTTCTGTGGTTCATCATCCTCACATTCACCTTCTTCCTCACACTCACCTGGTTTTATTTTTGGTGGGAAGTTCACAACGACTACAATGAGTTCAACTGGTGAGTATCTGTCTGGTCTGTATACATTAAACTGCCCTCCCTCTATCTTCTCAATGGAGTAATAGTTATATTCCTGTACATAGGGGAGCAGTATTATAGTAGTTATATTCTTGTATATAGGAGCAGTATTATAGTAGTTATATTCTTGTACATAGGGGGCAGTATTATAGTAGTTATATTCTTGTACATAGGGAGCAGTATTATAATAGTTATATTCTTGTATATAGGGGCAGTATTATAGTAGTTATATTCTTGTACATAGGAGGCAGTATTATAGTAGTTATATTCTTGTACATAGAGGGCAGTATTATAGTAGTTATATTCTTGTACATAGGGGGCAGTATTATAGTAGTTATATTCTTGTACAGAGGAGGCAGTATTATAGTAGTTATATTCTTGTACATAGGAGGCAGTGTTATAGTAGTTATATTCTTGTACATAGGAGGCAGTATTATAGTAGTTATATTCTTGTACATAGGGGGCAGTATTATAGTAGTTATATTCTTGTACAGAGGAGGCAGTATTATAGTAGTTATATTCTTGTACATAGGGGGCAGTATTATAGTAGTTATATTCTTGTACATAGGGGGCAGTATTATAGTAGTTATATTCTTGTACATAGGGGGCAGTATTATAGTAGTTATATTCTTGTACACTGGGGGCAGTATTATAGTAGTTATATTCTTGTACACTGGGGGCAGTATTATAGTAGTCAAATTCCTGTACATAGGAGCAGTATTATAGTAGTTATATTCTTGTACAGAGGAGGCAGTATTATAGTAGTTATATTCTTGTACATAGGGGCAGTATTATAGTAGTTATATTCTTGTACATGGGGAGCAGTATTATAGTAGTTATATTCTTGTACATAGGAGGCAGTATTATAGTAGTTATATTCTTGTACATAGGGGGCAGTATTATAGTAGTTATATTCTTGTACATAGGGGGCAGTATTATAGTAGTTATATTCTTGTACATAGGGGGCAGTATTATAGTAGTTATATTCTTGTACATAGGAGGCAGTATTATAGTAGTTATATTCTTGTACATAGGGGGCAGTATTATAGTAGTTATATTCTTGTACATAGGAGCAGTATTATAGTAGTTATATTCCTGTACATAGGAGCAGTATTATAGTAGTTATATTCTTGTACATAGGAGGCAGTATTATAGTAGTTATATTCTTGTACATAGGAGGCAGTATTACAGTAGTTCTATTCTTGTACATAGGGGGCAGTATTATAGTAGTTATATTCCTGTACAGAGGAGGCAGTATTATAGTAGTTATATTCTTGTACATAGGGGGCAGTATTATAGTAGTTATATTCTTGTACATAGGGGGCAGTATTATAGTAGTTATATTCTTGTACATAGGGGGCAGTATTATAGTAGTTATATTCTTGTACATAGGAGGCAGTATTATAGTAGTTATATTCTTGTACATAGGGGGCAGTATTATAGTAGTTATATTCTTGTACATAGGAGCAGTATTATAGTAGTTATATTCCTGTACATAGGAGCAGTATTATAGTAGTTATATTCTTGTACATAGGAGGCAGTATTATAGTAGTTATATTCTTGTACATAGGGGGCAGTATTATAGTAGTTATATTCTTGTACATAGGGGGCAGTATTATAGTGGTTTTATTCTTGTACATAGGAGCAGTATTATAGTAGTTATATTCTTGTACATAGGAGGCAGTATTATAGTAGTTCTATTCTTGTACATAGGAGGCAGTATTATAGTAGTTCTATTCTTGTACATAGGGGGCAGTATTATAGTAGTTATATTCCTGTACAGAGGAGGCAGTATTATAGTAGTTATATTCTTGTACATAGGGGGCAGTATTATAGTGGTTATATTCTTGTACATAGGAGGCAGTATTATAGTAGTTATATTCTTGTACATAGGGGGCAGTATTATAGTAGTTATATTCTTGTACATAGGGGGCAGTATTATAGTAGTTATATTCTTGTACATAGGGGGCAGTATTATAGTAGTTATATTCTTGTACATAGGGGGCAGTATTATAGTAGTTATATTCCTGTACATAGGAGCAGTATTATAGTAGTTATATTCTTGTACATAGGGAGCAGTATTATAGTAGTTATATTCTTGTACATAGGAGGCAGTATTATAGTAGTTATATTCCTGTACATAGGAGCAGTATTATAGTAGTTATATTCTTGTACATAGGGGGCAGTATTATAGTAGTTATATTCTTGTACATAGGGGCAGTATTATAGTGGTTATATTCTTGTACATGGGGAGCAGTATTATAGTAGTTATATTCTTGTATGTAGGGGCAGTATTATAGTGGTTATATTCTTGTACATAGGGAGCAGTATTATAGTAGTTATATTCTTGTACATAGGGGCAGTATTATAGTGGTTATATTCTTGTACATAGGGGGCAGTATTATAGTGGTTATATTCTTGTACATAGGGGGCAGTATTATAGTAGTTATATTCTTGTACATAGGGGGCAGTATTATAGTAGTTATATTCTAGTACATAGGGGCAGTATTATAGTGGTTATATTCTTGTACATAGGGGGCAGTATTATAGTAGTTATATTCCTGTACAGAGGAGGCAGTATTATAGTAGTTATATTCTTGTACATAGGGGGCAGTATTATAGTAGTTATATTCTTGTACATAGGGGGCAGTATTATAGTAGTTATATTCTTGTACATAGGGGGCAGTATTATAGTAGTTATATTCCTGTACATAGGAGCAGTATTATAGTAGTTATATTCTTGTACATAGGAGCAGTATTATAGTAGTTATATTCCTGTACATAGGAGCAGTATTATAGTAGTTATATTCTTGTACATAGGAGGCAGTATTATAGTAGTTATATTCTTGTACATAGGGGGCAGTATTATAGTAGTTATATTCTTGTACATAGGGGGCAGTATTATAGTAGTTTTATTCTTGTACATAGGAGCAGTATTATAGTAGTTATATTCTTGTACATAGGAGGCAGTATTATAGTAGTTCTATTCTTGTACATAGGGGGCAGTATTATAGTAGTTATATTCCTGTACAGAGGAGGCAGTATTATAGTAGTTATATTCTTGTACATAGGGGGCAGTATTATAGTAGTTATATTCTTGTACATAGGGGGCAGTATTATAGTAGTTATATTCTTGTACATAGGGGGCAGTATTATAGTAGTTATATTCTTGTACATAGGGGGCAGTATTATAGTAGTTATATTCTTGTACATAGGAGGCAGTATTATAGTAGTTATATTCCTGTACATAGGAGCAGTATTATAGTAGTTATATTCTTGTACATAGGGGGCAGTATTATAGTGGTTATATTCTTGTACATGGGGAGCAGTATTATAGTAGTTATATTCTTGTATGTAGGGGCAGTATTATAGTGGTTATATTCTTGTACATAGGGGACAGTATTATAGTAGTTATATTCTTGTACATAGGGGGCAGTATTATAGTAGTTATATTCTTGTACATAGGGGGCAGTATTAGAGTAGTTATATTCTTGTACATAGGAGACAGTATTAGAGTAGTTATATTCTTGTACACAGGGGGCAGTATTAGAGTAGTTATATTCTTGTACATAGGGGGCAGTATTATAGTAGTTATATTCTTGTACATAGGGGACAGTATTATAGTAGTTATATTCTTGTACATAGGGGGCAGTATTATAGTAGTTATATTCTTGTACATAGGGGGCAGTATTAGAGTAGTTATATTCTTGTACATAGGAGACAGTATTAGAGTAGTTATATTCTTGTACACAGGGGGCAGTATTAGAGTAGTTATATTCTTGTACATAGGGGGCAGTATTAGAGTAGTTATATTCTTGTACACAGGGGGCAGTATTAGAGTAGTTATATTCTTGTACATAGGGGCAGTATTAGAGTAGTTATATTCTTGTACACAGGGGGCAGTATTAGAGTAGTTATATTCTTGTACATAGGAGACAGTATTAGAGTAGTTATATTCTTGTACACAGGGGGCAGTATTAGAGTAGTTATATTCTTGTACATAGGGGGCAGTATTAGAGTAGTTATATTCTTGTACACAGGGGGCAGTATTAGAGTAGTTATATTCTTGTACATAGGGGGCAGTATTAGAGTAGTTATATTCTTGTACATAGGGGGCAGTATTAGAGTAGTTATATTCTTGTACATAGGGGGCAGTATTAGAGTAGTTATATTCTAGTACATAGGGGCAGTATTATAGTGGTTATATTCTTGTACATAGGGAGCAGTATTATAGTAGTTATATTCGTGTACATAGGGAGCAGTATTATAGTAGTTATATTCGTGTACATAGGGCGCAGTATTATAGTAGTTATATTCGTGTACATAGGGCTCAGTATTATAGTAGTTATATTCTTGTACATAGGGGGCAGTATTATAGTAGTTATATTCTTGTACATAGGGGGCAGTATTATAGTAGCTATTTTCTTGTACATAGGGGGCAGTATTATAGTAGTTATATTCTTGTACATAGGGGGCAGTATTATAGTAGTTATATTCTTGTATATAGGGGGCAGTATTAGAGTAGTTAGATTCTTGTACCTAGGGGGCAGTATTATACTAGTTGTCTTCTTGTACATAGGGGGCAGTATTTTATAGTATCTGTAATCTTGTTTACAGGGTGGGGTTGGGTTAATAGTTTCTACTTTTAAAGGAAATGTATTCAGCTGAGTTTTCTAAAACAACAACTCTTTTACCTCATTCCAGTAAGGAAGACTGATACTTGCTTAGAAAGGGATGCCGGTCATAGACAGTGGAAGTTGGCCAAGCCACGGGGTTGATCAGTAGTCAGGTATCCTATCTGAAAGGCAACGTAGTATAAGTGGAAGGACGGTGCTCTAGTATATATAGTGTTCTAGGATCTAATTGAGTAATTTTATGTAAATCGCTTTATAAATGCTGCCAAGATTCCTAGTGAGAGCTTGTGAGCCGTCCTTCCTCTGGCAGCTCGCTGCACGCTGACAGCTGTCTGTCACCCAGATGTGCACTTCATGCAGAAATCCGGATCTGCAGTTATAATTTGGTCGCCAGCAAAAACATCCGTATAAATACTGCACCCCCATCGTACAAAATAAAATGCTAATGAGGATCTATTTATGTATATGCACCCTATGGGGATGTCTCAAAACACATCCTGAGAAAGTCAAGACCTCATACAGCTAGAACTGCTGCAATGGCAGGAGGTGAAAATAAATGCTTCCCTTTTTGTCAGCCGGCTGTAGAGCAGGAAGAGCGGAGCAGATCGATATGTAACTTGGCTGGTAAAGATTCCATATACCTGCATATATATTCCTGATTAGTCTGGGTTTAGGAGTCCTGGGGGCGGTCCGACTTGGTGACGGACAACTGTGTCTATTGGAGAATGGATAAAGAGAAGCCTGTCAATCGTGATGACTCCACCCCCTGGACTCAGTAATCAGGATTCTATGAATTGTTCTAGGAGTCTTTTCGCACAGACCTCTACATTGATGCACCTCAGTCCTCCAGCTCTGTAGCCTGCAGCATGTGCAACATGACAAATCCACTTAAAGGTTTAAGAGGAGGCAGCATGACCTCGATTACACCTGGATACTGGCGGATTAAACACTTTCCAGGTCCCTTTATATATTTGTCTTTGATCTTTGGGGAGCGAGAATGCTCACGTTAAGCCATTGGGATGTAAGCCAGTACAGCCTTTGTGACTTTTGCGTGACTTTAACCCCTTCAAAACCAAACCTGTTTATGGTTTAATGACCAGACCAAGTTTTGGCAATCTGGCATGTGTCACGAAAACCGAGAATTACTCTGTAAAGTCTTTGTGCATCTTATGACGAAAAACAACGTCAGGATTACCTCGAGGTACAGAGTGTTAAGGCAGCAGACTGCAGTGCTAAGCTCTCACTCACAACCTGATGATTGCGAGTTCAATCCCCGCTTGGGTCAGGTAGCCAGCTGAAGGTTGACTCGGCGTTCCATCCTTCCGAGGTCAGTAAAAGGAGTACCCAGCTAGGGTGTAATAAATTACCTGAAAGAGCTGCAAAAGAAGTTGGCGCTATACAAATAACAAGTCCCTTCCTTTTATGTAGGCGGTAAAAGTAGACAGATACAAATTTTCCTCAATTTTGGCGCTTTTAATAAATATGATCAATTTGTAAGATTTGTTATTTTCCCCCATTTTGCAGCTTCTTTATGACAAATATGTATATACATATTTTACTAGTTTTTTAATCACATATATCTTTCCACTTGTTTGCTTTATTTTGGAAGCACATTTGAAAAGTTTTGCACATTTCTGAGCAATTTAATGTACATTTTCGAACTTTTGACGTATATTTTTACTTTTTCATTTATATTTAATTTACAGTTTTTACTGCATGCACCTGGTATGAGTTAGAGATGCTGTAGCTTATTTCTGTCATAAAGTAATGGAAGGTTACGTTCACCCTTAGCGGAATTGGTGTAGATTTTCCACTGCGGAAAATCGGCATGAAATTCTGCATTCCGCACTGATGCTAAAATTAGCTGCAGAAATGCGTCACAATCTGCACCAAATGATGCAGCTTCACCCGGGTCACAGCGCTGACATGCATGGATAGTTTGTGTTAGACTAACCTTCCCGTCCATTTCTGTAATTGGCTGTCAGTGATGGCCTCCTCGCATCCTGAACCAACCAGGTCCCGATGACTGCACTCGAAAAGGTTGTCCGTAATAGCCTGCTTTGGGTGTTTTATCCACTGCTGGGGGCAACGATCACAGGCAGAGTCCCCGAAATAAATTTATGTTGCTGCTGCACATAGCCCCAGCCAGCAGCGACGTAAATTTACCATCGGCGGTTGTGAAAGAGTTAAAGAAACGTTGACCTCTGGTTTCTGCATAAGAGTAGCTTGTCTGACTGTGCTGATTAGATGGAGTCGATCAGAGCTATTAATCTGTTTTGGTCTGAAGTAGGGCTTGTTGTTGTTAGAGCTGGGGGCGCTGTTCCTTTGTTTGCTGTGGAAAACGTTTTCCACCAGTCGTGGTGATAATTGGTACTGCAGGTGACCAAAGCCTTTGCAAATTGTAGCTCTATTTGAAGAACTAACGTGGAACTTATGTGTTATCACCTGCCACAGTACCACATCACGCTGCCAGCTGCAGTGTCCCCATAACAGCGGGCACAAGTGGCTGACCTCCCGTTGTTTACCTGACTTGATGGTTGGGAGATGTTGGGAAATCTTTGCCATTGGCATGACCTTCCTTTTCCTCGTACAGTAGGAATGCATGGGGTCACCGTTCATATACCACAGGCGAGGAGTAATGATTGGTCATGTGACCTGACGGCGTATTTCTATCTTCCAGGTTTTTATATAACAGAACGGGAGAATGGAGTGACTGGTCCATTCCGATCCTTGTATCTACTGCTGCTGGGTTCACATATATTACTGCACTCTTGGTAAGAAGGTTTAATCCCATTAGAATAGTATTTTATATGGAATTGATCTGATTTCTGTATTTTGCACTGATCTTTAGTTACATCCTATCTTCTACTCCAATCACATCCACAGCTGCACTCACAATTCTGCTGGTTAGCCCTCAGGACTCATTCTGTAGAGAGCACGGCATGCTGTTACATGTTAGTCCGCTGTAGAAAACCCCACATCTGTCAGTGCAATTTCATTTCCTCTTTCCTGTTGATTTGTTTCTGAGCCGCCATGTTTGCCAAGCGGCGGGCAGATATGTTCGCAGCGCGGCAGGTTAACAAACGGTGCAGATCTAGTCATGGCAGCTTCTAGAGACTATGGTCAGCAATGCAAAAAAGCACCGAAGCCTCCCAACAACTAAATAAGAGACCTGCTGCCTTCTTTTATGCCCCCTTACAGTGTTAGTGCCCATTAGAGAGATTCCAGCTCTACAAAGTGATATTGATTACAGTGCAGTTACCTCCAGCGATCACTGGTGACCTCTTCTCTGATTGGTGGGATCTGTCTGCTTCTATGTAAATTAAGTTACTAGGATTGGTCCTTTGTTTTAAGTGGGATTCAGTCTTATATGTACTTGCGCTGTGAACAAGAGCCATAGTGGCTTGAAACACGTAAGGGAACACTCTGTCATTTGGACTTTTTCCTGCAAACTGTGACGGTGCCAGACTTCCTTGTGGACTGTGCGTTCCTCAAGCTGATTGCTGACCGCTCTCCATGCACTCCAAGATCCTATTTCAAGTATTCCTATGACCAGTGATAGTGATTGTAGTGCAGTTACCTCCAACGATCACAAGTGAGCTTTTCTTTGATTGGTGGGGTCTGTCTTCAATTTTCTTCTCAATTTGGCCCAGGCCTCCATGACGACTCATTTCTGTACACTCTCCTTATCCTGATGCTATCCTCAATCCCCCTCTCATTAGCCCTCCCCAATACTACTATTGTCCTCTCTGACCCCACTAACTTATGTTGCCATCTCTGTGACCTTTTGTTTTTACTAACTGTGCCCCGCAATAATTAAAGCGTCTCCCGTGACCCCAGAATTATTACCTTCTCTGCCCCCGCCCATGAATGTGTCTTAATTAGTTGAGCACCGCTCTTCACACAGGACGGCACACATCAGCCCGTGTATCAGTCTATGTCCTATGCTGTCTCCTGCATCTCAGAGCATGAGGGGACAGCAGAGCGCGATCAACAATACGCAGGCTGCCATGTGCTGTTCTGCGTAAGGAGCACTGCTCAACAATGTGTTTAAAGTGCAGTTACATTCAGTGTAGTTACCTCCAATGATCACAGGTGACATCTTCTATGATTGATGTGGTCAGTCATCAGTTTTCTTCTCGGTCTGGCCCAGACCACCATGAAGACTGCTTTTAGCTACAACTCCTCCTGTGGCTACCCCCAATGTTCCTTACAATAACCCCCCATACTACTATTGTTCCCTCTTGTGGTTCCACAAATAATGCACCCTCTGTGGCCCTGCTGACTCACGGTGCCCCCTCTGTGGCCTTTTTTATATATAGTGTTCCCACAACAATTAAAGCATGCCCCTGGCCCCCAGAATTGTTACCTCCTCTGCACCCCCCACGACTGTGCTTTAATTAGTTGCGCAGCACTCCTCACACCAAATCTCACACAGCAGCCTTTGTATCATCAAATATCCCACGCCGTCTCCTGTACTAATTAAAGTACAGTCAGACTCTCCTCTTGCCCCACGTCCAGGTGGTCGCACCCTCTACCCAGTGGTAGGAACAGCCATCGCCCGCTCTTGTCACCCACATAAAGATGATTGCAGCACAGTATTGATGCATGTTGAGCAACTTTGTAGAAACCTGCAGCTTTGGATGTGACTAGAGTATTTAGATCTGGGGGGTACGGTTTCAGAGCACCAAATTGGTATAGGAAGTCAAAAAGGCCATGCAATGATTTCTGGGAGAAAGTATGCAACATAGCTCTCCTTTTAGGAATAATGAAAGCTGTCTCTCTACTGCCACCTAATGGAAGGTAGGTACCTTACATGGAGCGTATAGAGCCACTGCTACCCATAAAGTATAGTAAACCATCGGTTATGTATGGCTGCCATTCTAATGGTGTCTGCCCCTTTAAGAGCTGCACCCCTCCCCCCAGGGTGCGGCGGCACAGCGCTGTAATTAGGCTGCATCTTGTTGTCTGGATTAAACCTCGTCCCGATGTATTTTTATCCGACGATCCATCAGCTGCGATTATAAATATTCATAGGATAATGGTCCTTCAGACGTCTCGCGCGGCGGCGGCGGCGGAGCGCGCTCCAGGGTTACACGGAGGTCGTGGTTTACAAAACATTATTAATGCTTCATTTGGGAGATGAATAAGCTGGTGGATGTTTGCAAAGTGAGGCAGATGTAATGTCTGTCCCAGAAGTCCGCAGGGAGCGTTTATGGGAGGGTCATGGGATCGCGCAAATTAGCAAATATGATGTGATGTATCAGAGACCTTCATTAGGAATGTGCTCCAAAAGAGAACAGCGCTCCTATAGATGGTCTTGGGGTATTGCACCTTTATGATTGCACAGCACTCCAGCAGGTGATGAGGAGGTACTGCAGGGTGCTTTTAGGTGGAACGCTATATCGATGGCACGAGTGGACAATGTCGGAGTTCGCTCGGTGACTCGTGCCGCCCGTTTATACAGAACATTCACTCGCTAAATGGTTTTCATAAGCAAACAAAATCCTCGGTCGCTCGTTGGCCGTATTCACACTGAACAATTATCACTCAAGTTCGACCGATCCAGCGACTTTAACCGATATTCGTTTAAATGCACCTTTAATTCCAAATGATGATCTCCAGTGCGTAATGGGGCGGTTCCTCGCTCTAACCGTGCCTGCTGTGGGGGGAGGTAAGCCAGCATCCAGATCCTGCAATGTATAATCTGCTCATGTCTTCTAGATCTTTCCTCCAGCACTCCTATGGGTAGCATGTGGGTACTACACTCTAGTAACTGAAATAAGCTCAGTGCCCCAACAGGTGACAGGGTGGTACTGCAGGCTTTAACTAAGGACATATTCAATGTCCTTTTATTAACCTATTATGGTTTTAAAATGGCAAAAATGATGGTATTTGCTCCAAAATAAGTGTAGAGTCCCATGTTGTCCTATATGAAGATGGAAACCAAATAGAATAGGGTCTTGTCCAATCCATTTACAGCACAGCACTCCTATAGGTAGCATCAAGGTACTAAACTCTGGTAGCTCAAACCAATGCAACACCCCAACAGGTCAGGAGGTGGTACTACAGTCTTAAATACAAATAGAACACTTTAGGGTCATGGCTCCAGGACACTGACTGCAGTAAGGCAGCTGAACCAGCGCCACGTTCCTTGCTAATAGTCCGAATTTCCTTCAGCATGCAGGTATTACACTCTAGTAACTGAAGTCAGCACAGCGCCTCAACAGGTGACAAGGTGGTATTGCAGGCTCCATTCCTAATTGAGGACATTTGAAATGTCATTTATAAACTTATTCTTGGTTTATAATGGTGTTAAAATGGCAAAAATGATGGTATTTGCTCCAAAATAAGTGTAGAGTCCCATGTTGTCATATATGAAGATGGAAACCAAATGGAATAGGGTCTTGTCCAATCCATTTACAGCACAGCACTCTTATAGGTAGCATCAAGGTATTGCACTCTATTAACTGAAGCCAGTACAATGCCCCAGCAGGTGTCATGGTGGTACTGCAGGCTCTATTCCTGATCAAGGCTTGTCTTATTCTAGATTGAGATCTAAGTGGAATAGGCTTTTCCCCATCTATTTACAGCACAGCACTCCTGTAGGCAGCATCAAGGTACAACGCTTGGAGAGCTAAAGCAAACACTGCACCCCAACAGGTCAGGAGGTGGTACTGCAGTCTTGGGGTGCTTTTTAGATAGGACGACATATCATTTGCACGAGTCTTAATTCGAAATAGAATACTTCAGAGCCATGGCAGCAGGACATTGTGGGGTGGAGGCTTTGCTGGCATGTACGCTGACTGCAATGAGAGAGCATAACCAGCTCCTTGCGACTTCAACAAATGATTTGCTTATACTTTAGACTTGAGTGTGATCTAATGGAGCCTGGCTTTTTCTTCCAGCGCTCCTATGGGTGGTATGAGGGTACTACACTCTATGAATTGAAGTCAGCACAGTGCCCCAAAAGGTGACAAGATGGTACTGCAGACTCTTCTGGTAATCTAGGACATTTGGAGTGTGATTTATAAACCTGTTTTAAAGCAGTGAAAATCATGGTATCTCCTCCAAAATGTGTGTACAGTTCAGTCTTGTCATGTATAAAGGTGAGAACCAAATGGAATAGTCTTTCTTTTTCATCCATTCACAGCACAGCATGCCTTTACTGTGGGTAGCATCAAGGTACTGCACTCAGGTAGCTGAAACAAACACAGCATCCCAACAGGTCAGGAGGTGGTACTGCAGCGTCAGTTCTAAATAGAACACTTTAGGGGCTCTGCTCCTGGGCATTGTGGGGTAGAGGTATCCCCGGTGTGTATATTGACTGCAGTAAGGCAGCAAAACCAGCATTCCACTCCTTCAACAGATCAGCTTATTGGAATAAGATCTAATGGAGTCTAGCTCTCCTCTAGCACTTTCAGTATCCTGAGATTAAAACACTTCTATTAACTAAAATAAGTACAATGCCCCAACAGGTGACTAGATGGTACTGCAGGCTCCGTTCATAATTAAGCCTCGTCTAATGCTAGGTTGAGATTCAAATGGAATAGTATTTTTCTCTTCATGCACAGCACCTCAACAGGTCAGGAGGTGGTACTGCAGTCTTAATTTCAACTAAGGGTCATGGCTCCAGGACATTGTATGATGGAGGCGTCCGTGGCAATGTTTTAGATGTGAATAGGATGTAACAGAGACCAGCTTTCTTCCAGCATTCCGTGAAAGCACAACACTCCTATAGGCAGCATGAGGGTATTACACTCTATTAACTGAAGTCAGCACAGTGCCCCAACAGGTGACAGGTTGCTACTGCAGTCTTGTTGAGATCCTAATGGAATGGGCTTCTTTCCCAGTTAATAAATGGCACAGGACTGCGCCCCCAACAGGTCAGAGGGTGGTACTGCTGTTTTGATTTTTGTTGGCTGAAGAGAACGAATTTCATTTTAGACCCATCAAAAAAAAATATGGCTTATAAGAACTGCTAATATCATGGATGTAAATGTCCCTGGGGTCCTCAAAAGTGGAGAGATGTGACACAAAGTAGTGGTCGTGGGGGCCAGCAGGTTTCTGAACTTCCTGTTTAATTATGTTAGTCAGCCCCACCCTGGCTTGCATTGGCTGATAACAGCGACAGGTTGCATGAAGCTGATGTGTTTTGCATTGCAGATATTGGCACTATGTCACATAGCTGTAGGACAACAGTTGAACTTACACTGGCTTCACAAGGTGAGTTTTATCACCATTCCCAAAACCTCTTTCCACTTGCTGCTATTTTGATGACCGATGATGAGGTTCGCTCCCCCTACAGAATGCTGCGTCTTCTTAAAGGGATATTTCCAGAACGTTGGTGACTTAGAGCATGCTTATGGAACTGGAGCTGTAGGGAAGTGTAGTACTAGGAACAGCCACTACAAAATGTACTGCGCTGTGCCTGGTGAAATCCTCTGGTGAGCATTGAGCACCACGGCCCTTCGTTAAGCTGATCTGTGGGGGTTCCAGAAGTCAGACCTTCACTGGTGTGGCATTGATGGCCTGTCATAAGGATTGTCCTCTATCGATGTCCGTGGCTGACAAGATTGGGTCAGGAGCTGCAACAATGGCTCCTTCTGACATGTCAGTAGAACCAGATGGAATCCCCCTTAACCCCTTGAGTGGCACGCCCGGACAATTTCCGGGGACGAGCTCCACTGCTCATAGCGACATAGCCCGGAAGATTTCCGGGCTATGTATCACTATGGGAGCTGCAGAGCACAATGCCACAAGCTGTGACAGTGTGCTCTGCCTGCACAGACCCACACAGAGCAGTGCAAGGGCTTTGAAAAACCAGCAGAAGATATTGCCGATATGCCGGCAACCTCCTGCTTTGTTTACAGGTTGCCATAGAGACCATCGGCTTGTCAGAAGCAAGCCGATGGTCTCTGTGGCAGGGAGAGCTGGTTGTTAGCTGTCAGAGGACAGCTAGATACCTGCTCTTACAGCAGAGATCAGAGAAAACCTCCGATCTCTGCTGTGTTAACCCCTTACATGCTGCAGTCTGACTGCAGCATGTAAAGGGCTGTCACTGCAGCATGTAAAGGGCTGTCACCATCGGACCCCCGGAATGTGATCAGGGGTCCTGATGGGTCCCTGTGGAAGTTCCCTAAAGGGACAAAAAAAAAAAAAAAAAAATTAAAAAAAAAAAAAAAACACTTGTCTCCCTTTACTTTGTAAAAAATCAAAAATACAATCCCACATGTGGTATCCATGCGTCGTAATGACCCAGAGAAGGAAGTTAATACATTATTTAACCCCTTAATGACATGGCCCCTTTTTTTCTTTTTTCCCCATTTCTTTTTTTCCTCCCCCCTGTTTAAAAAATCACAACTTGTCCCGCAAAAAACAAGCCCTTATATGGCCATGTCAATGGAAAAAGGAAAAAGTTATGGCTCTTAAGACGCAACTGCAAAACTAGTTGAAATTCAATGATTAGACCATTTTAAAAAACCTGCCCTGGTGGGCACGACAGGGTGGTAGGAAACCTGCCACTCAAGGGGTTAAAGGGATTGTCCAGTGATAAAATCGTTGATGGCCTATGCTTGGGATAGACAATCAGTTGTAGATCAGTGGAGGTCTCACGCCATGGACCCCTGTCGATCAGCTATTCATCAAGTCAGTGGAAGCATACAGCTCCGTTTCCACTGCAGTGGCTAGACTTAGTATTGCAGGCATAGCCTGGGTAACCCTTTAAGAAGGCTTAAGCTAATGGGAAGGGGGTCACCACCTCGTGCAGGGGTTACCCAATACTGACCATAAATGGGAGGGGGGTAGTTACCTGGTACAGAGGTTACCAGATACTGACCGCATGTGGGAGGGGGGTAGTCACCCCAAATAGTTATCTGATGCGGACTATAAATGGAAGGGGGGTAGTTGCCTTATGTGGGAGGGGGGTATCCCAATAATAATTGTAAATAGGAGAATAGTTACCTGACAGAGACGTTACCTGATACTGACCGTAAGTGGGAGGAGGGTTGTTACCCGCTGCTGACCGTAAGTGGGAGGAGGGTTGTTACCTGCTGCTGACCGTAAGTGGGAGGAGGGTTGTTACCCGCTGCTGACCGTAAGTGGGAGGAGGGTTGTTACCCGCTGCTGACCGTAAGTGGGAGGAGGGTTGTTACCCGCTGCTGACCGTAAGTGGGAGGAGGGTTGTTACTCGCTGCTGACCGTAAGTGGGAGGAGGGTTGTTACCCGCTGCTGACCGTAAGTGTGAGGATGAGGGGGGGGGGGGGGGATAGTTACCTGATATGAATGTTAACCAAAACTTACTGTTACCTCATATGGGGTTACCTGACCCAGACTATAAATGGGAGGGGGGCAGTTACCTGATACAATTCTGGCTACAAACGTCTCAGAAACAGACAGAAATTTTTAGAAGTTTTATCCCTGTTCTAGGGTTTCCTCGTGGCCATACTAATCGCCACAGTGGTCGCCATGATGTCTATAGAACAAATGTGGGATGAAGAATGGGAAGTCCTAATAATTTCCTTCCAGGTGAGTAATCTGACTTCATGCATGCTTTAACACCTCTGCTCTCATCCCGGGGTCTTTCTGTAGGTCTGTGTCCCGGCACAGGATGCTGCAGCTCTTTCTGCCTCATTCATAGCAGGAAATCCCAACACAACCAGCAGCGGAGTTACACAGTGATAGTAAACGGCCCTTAAATGCAGCCCGGTCCCTATGTCCGTGCGTGCAACTGGAGGAAATTACCTCGGTCTCAAAGGGGAAGCTGCGTTTTGATTGCCAATGGGCATCCAAGGCACAAGACTACTGCAGCATCCTTCTATTGCTCCTCTATGTACAACCCTTTAAGGCCTGGAATATAACAGTGCAGTAACTCCCATGGGCCATTTACTGATGCAGCAGCCCCCGCGATGGCAGACTAAACGCATTCTGTATCATGTATATTTATCATGTATCTGCATTTAGACCAATTGTGTTTTTAACCCTTTTTTACCCTCTGTCTCCTAGGCAACAGCCCCTTTCTTGCACATAGGGGCTCTGGCTGCCATCACTCTGCTCTCCTGGATCATTGCCGGACAGTTTGCAAGATCGGAAAAAGCTAGTGAGTCCTGTCCATACGATATCTCCAAACATTATCCTTAATGACATTGTCATGTATACTCCAATCACAACCAAAGCTGCACCTGAATTTGTACATGTCATGCTGTCAGAGATGTATTATTTATAAGCCAATGTATAGAACTTTGTGTAAAACTACACTCCCTCCATGCAGCACAGCAGTGTGTGCTCAGTAGATAGGAGACTGGAGAGAGATGTGCAACTTCTGCAGCATGAGCTGCCACTAGGGGGAGCTCATTGCATACAGATGCATACAGCTCTCACTGAGTTTGATGCAGTGAGCTCCCTCTGGTGGTGGCTGCAAGCAGATGCAATCTCATCACTCTATGGCTGTATATAGGGATGCAGTGGGATTTTTGGTTAATGCCCCCACCACCACATTGCCTTTACAAGCCCATGATTTTTGTCCTCTCCTCTCTCCAGTTTTTCAGGTCTGTTTAATCTTGGCATATCTGGCTGTAGTCCTCGCACTGTATCTTGTCCCGATGACCATTTCGTCACCGTGTATTATGGAGAGGGATATGCTGGGACCCAAACCTTCGATCATTGGCCATCGCGGCGCACCTATGGTGAGAGACTCTAGATAATAGTTAACTCCTAATATGCCAGGCGTATTTAGTTACCTCGACCACTTACAGATTTACCCCCTGCTGTCGTGTTGCCCCGTCCTGACCTAGTCTTGTAGGTTAGAGCTGTGAGCCAGGAGTCCAGGACTGAAGAGAGATCTGTAGATATCGCAGAGGATCATCCAGCCTGGATACAATTGTAACAAAGTCTCAGCTGTGAGACGTCTTAGATCAAGGTTTTCAGACTTGACATATGAACAAGAATATTTCCTTTCACTGACAGCAAACCTGAACAAATACAGCACACGTCAGTGAACGGGTCAGTACTGAGCGGTAGAGATTACGAAAGGTCATGGCGCCACCTATTGGTAGTATTGTGAGGTGCACTATGATTTCCTCCCATGACATTGAGAGCAGTGAGCTGGCTCCCTGGCTGCGCGGCGTTCGCCCGGCTCCCTGGCTGCGCGGCGTTCCGCTCGGGCTCCCTGGCTGCGCGGCGTTCCGCTCGGGCTCCCTGGCTGCGCGGCGTTCCGCTCGGGCTCCCTGGCTGCGCGGCGTTCCGCTCGGGCTCCCTGGCTGCGCGGCGTTCCGCTCGGGCTCCCTGGCTGCGCGGCGTTCCGCTCGGGCTCCCTGGCTGCGCGGCGTTCCGCTCGGGCTCCCTGGCTGCGCGGCGTTCCGCTCGGCCTCCCTGGCTGCGCGGCGTCCCGCTCGGCCTCCCTGGCTGCGCGGCGTCCCGCTCGGCCTCCCTGGCTGCGCGCCGACCCGCTCGGCCTCCCTGGCTGCGCGCCGTCCCGCTCGGCCTCCCTGGCTGCGCGCCGTCCCGCTCGGCCTCCCTGGCTGCGCGCCGTCCCGCTCGGCCTCCCTGGCTGCGCGCCGTCCCGCTCGGCCTCCCTGGCTGCGCGCCGTCCCGCTCGGCCTCCCTGGCTGCGCGCCGTCCCGCTCGGCCTCCCTGGCTGCGCGCCGTCCCGCTCGGCCTCCCTGGCTGCGCGCCGTCCCGCTCGGCCTCCCTGGCTGCGCGCCGTCCCGCTCGGCCTCCCTGGCTGCGCGCCGTCCCGCTCGGCCTCCCTGGCTGCGCGCCGTCCCGCTCGGCCTCCCTGGCTGCGCGCCGTCCCGCTCGGCCTCCCTGGCTGCGCGCCGTCCCGCTCGGCCTCCCTGGCTGCGCGCCGTCCCGCTCGGCCTCCCTGGCTGCGCGCCGTCCCGCTCGGCTCTACTATGTTGCATTTCAGTGCCCCCTGGAGGTGTATTCGCACGGCTCTGGTCACATTGTGGCCTCATTTTGTCACTCATTCCTTGACGTGTTCGCTCTGATGTTCAGTCGTGTCCCACGGATGGGTGACCGCGCTCTGATGCGTGCAGTGAGCGGCCGCACAGCCATACATCAAGATGTCATGTAAACCAACATTGATGAGCCGAGCGGCATTCAGCCTACCGATGTACTAGTGCGAGGCACAAGGCACTATTAGCCTCATTTATCAAGACTGTCTAAATGAAAAACTGTCCTTGTTGCCTGTGGCAACCAATCACAGCGCAGCTTTCATTTTACCCCAGCAGTATAGTAGCAACCAATCACAGCGCAGCTTTCATTTTACCCCAGCAGTATAGTAGCAACCAATCACAGCGCAGCTTTCATTTTACCCCAGCAGTATAGTAGCAACCAATCACAGCGCAGCTTTCATTTCTTAATCTGCTATGGTAAAATGAAAGCAGCCTCTTGGTTGGTTGCTATGACAACAAAAGCCTTTCTTTCATTTTGCCAGTTTTGATAAGGGCGCCTCAGCAGTGGATCCAGAATTAGTCAGGTCGTGTCCTTATAAATGTGGTGATGGCCCGCCCTCAGCCGTCTCTGGTGTAATGGAGTCCTCAGATTGCTGGAATCTGCTCATATTTGTGTCCGCTGTGCCGTTAATGAATATTAAATTATGTAACCAATTAGCAGCGTGGGATTATTACGGCCCCCGGGGACAGCTTCCACAATGTCTGTGAATCCTCAGTGGACGGCACCATACAAAACCTTTCCAATAATCCGGCACTAGGCAGTCACAGGATCTTGGCCGACCCAGCACCCGCCATTAGTACGGACCCCGACAATCCGGCACCAACCAGTAATAACCCACACAATCCTATCCCTAATGAGGATTCCAACCATCCGGCACTCAGCAGTAATACGTTTAACAGTAGAATTCCTTTAGTCTGGAACCTTGTGGTCCAGGAATCCTGGTAATCCAGCGTGCAAAAAATAAAACCTAGTCTGAACAAACCGGAAATTAATCTTGGCAGCCTATTGGAGGGCGCCCACTACTGGAATATCTAGACGGCTCGGTGCCAGACTAAAGGAATTGTTACTGGAATAGCCCTCTGGCTTTTGAACAGAGCTAGTGCTGAATATCACATTGCCCAGTGTCAGTCTTGTTGTCCCTCTTGGCCCCCTGGGGTATCAGTGGTACAGTAAAGTAACTGACCCCTAGTGGTCACTATCATCGTGGTACCAGGTCTCATCCCTGCTGGGGCAATGTTTTTTACAGTGTTTTTGCTGCTATATTAGTAATGGTCTGGGCCTGAAAACGTTTGATAGAGCCTTGTCCCTGGTGGTCCAGTGATGGCACTGATCTCTTGGTATAATGCTTGATGCATTGTTTAGGCTTGTAATACAGTGCTTGTTTTCTTTTTTGTTTAGTAGTGGTGTATGTCCCTGTTGGTCCAGTGGTGATACAGATCCACCGTTGATGTCTAGTAGTACAAGGCTTGATGTAAAGTCATCTAGCAGTGTAATATGGGGCCTGCTCTCTGGTTCAGCAGTGGTACATAGTCTGATCCCTGGTCGTCCTGTGGTGACCCACATCCACCGTTGATCTCTAGTGGTACAAGGCTTGATGTAAAGTTGTCGAGCAGTGTGATACGTGGCCTGTTCTCTGGTCCAGCAGTGGTAACATCGTCTGATCCCTGGTGGTCCAGTGGTGATACAGGCCCACCATTGATTTCTAGTGGTACAACACTTGATGTAAAGTCATCTAGCAGTGTGATACAGGGCCTGGTCTTTGGTTCAGCAGTGGTAACCTAGTCTGATCCCTGGTGATCCAGTGGTGATACAGATCCACCGTTGATGTCTAGTAGTACGAGGCTTGTTGTAAAGTTGTCTAACAGTGTAGGTCTTGATCCCTGATGGTTTAGTGGTGGTACATTGCCTATTTTCCAGAGCTAAAGTTCTGGAAACACTGTGTTTAGCCCTGCTATTCTTGGGGTCCCAGTATAGCCACGTGGCCAGATCCCTGGTGCTCAAGTGAAGGTACAAGATCCATAGTTGTAAAGAATCTGTCACACAGTTGTTGAGTACTTGACCCATGGTTGTCCAGTGGTGTAGTATAGGGCCTGATCCATTGAGTTCTATTCATAGCCTTAGCCATGGGTTTCCACCTAATCCCTAGAGGTGCAGCACTTAATGCATCATTGTCTAGCAGTGTAATACAGGGCCATTCTCTGGTGTCCCATCAGTGGCACACAGTCTGATCCCTGATGGTCCAGTGGTATTATAGATCCTGATCCTTTGTGGTTCCCCGGTGATACAGATCCATGGCTGATCCCTAGTGGCACAATGCTTCATGCATCATGTAAGAGTGCGGTGCAGGGTCTGTTCTCTGGCAGTCAACCAGTGGTAATCATAGTGTCTGGTCCCTGGTGGTCCAGTGGTGTTTATAGGTCTTGATCTCTGGAGGTTTAGCAGTGGTATATTGCCTGTTTTCTGGAGCTAAAGTGATGGAAGCCTGGTGGGTTTAGCATTGCCTTGGCTGTGATATCTTTGGGGTCCCAGTATTGTCACATGACCTGATTCCTGGTGCTCAGGCGATTGGTACAAGGCCTTGATCCACGGTTGTCTAGTAGTTATAAAAAAAACCCCAAAACGGACACACAGTTGTTGACTACTTGACTCATGGTTGTCCAGTGGTGCAGTTTAGGGCCTGATCCCTTGTCTTCCAACCATGGCCTTATACATGATGGTCCAGTGATACAGATCCATGCACTACCACCTAATAGAGGCACAGTACGTAATGCATCATTGTCTAGCAGTGTGATACAGGGCCTATTCTGTGGTGGTCCAGCTGTGGTACACAGTCTGTTTCCTGGTGGTCCAGTGATGATATAGGCTGATCCCTTGTGGTCCCTTGGTGATATAGATCCATGGTTGATCCCTAGTAGCACAATCCGTGATGCATCATTGGCTAGCAATCTGATACAGGGCCTGGTCTCAGGTGGTAGAGCAGTGGTAAATAGTCTGATCCCTGGTGATCCAGTGGTGGTATAGGTCCTGATACCTTGTGGTTCCTCAGTGATACGGATCCACAGTTGATCCCTAGTGGCATAGCACTTGATGCATTGTTGTCTAGAAATGTGATACAGGGTCTATTCTCTGGTGGTATAGCAGTTGTATATAGTCTGATCCCTGGTAGTCCAGTGGTGGTGTTAGAAGTCTTGATCCCTGGTGGTCCAGTGGGTGATACATGGCTTATTTCCTGTTAAAGTGCTACCGATCTAGTAGTTTTCCAGTGGTCTAGGCCTGATATGGTTTCTAGTACCCCCAAATTACCTGATTCCTGGTGGTCAAGTGTTGGTCCAAGACATTAATCCATAGTTGTCTAGCAATTGTGTCAGTTCCCTACCGGTTGAGTCCTTGACCCATGGTTGTCCAGTGGTGTGATGTGAGGCCTGTTCCATTGTTTTTCATAAATGGTCTTATTCCTGGTGGTCCAGTGGCATGCTAGCATCCCAGTGACCCCTACCGCGCCTGCGCCGTGATCTGAACAGCTCAAGGCGTCAGTTGGAAGGGTGATATTGGAGTCGTTTGATTAGTTTTGAACCTGCTTCATATCTACATACCCTTTGAAGAATATAAATGCTGTCTCCTTTAACATAAAGGATTCTGGGTAGATGCCCTCCTGTATACGTCTATGGTTATCCTATAGTATTTCCCATGGACATTAGGGTGGGGTATTTGCCCCCGCGGCAGCCCTCCGCCCCACTAACGCCTCTGTCTCTGTTCTGCCTTTCAGCTCGCCCCAGAAAACACTTTAATGTCTTTCAAAAAGGCGCTGGAGCAGCGGACGTTCGGGCCGCAGGCGGATGTCACGGTAAGGTAAGGACGGCGCCATTCATTTGTACGTAGAATGTGGAGAAATGTAGCTTTGTTCATCGTGTGCCGATGTATCGTACTATAGTCACCTCCAGAGCTGGAATCCACTAACACTGTGCTGACACATTCCTATAATGGCTTGCTGCATTGTATTGTGGGAGAAGAAGTTGGTGCATAATGCACTACAGCAGAGCTCGCTACATCCCCCACTATTCACTACAGCAGAGCGCGCTACATCCCCCACTATTCACTACAGCAGAGCGCGCTACATCCCCCACTATTCACTACAGCAGAGCGCGCTACATCCCCCACTATTCACTACAGCAGAGCGCGCTACATCCCCCACTATTCACTACAGCAGAGCTCGCTACATCCCCCACTATTCACTACAGCAGAGCGCGCTACATCCCCCACTATTCACTACAGCAGAGCGCGCTACATCCCCCACTATTCACTACAGCAGAGCGCGCTACATCCCCCACTATTCACTACAGCAGAGCGCGCTACATCCCCCACTATTCACTACAGCAGAGCGCGCTACATCCCCCACTATTCACTACAGCAGAGCTCGCTACATCCCCCACTATTCACTACAGCAGAGCGCGCTACATCCCCCACTATTCACTACAGCAGAGCGCGCTACATCCCCCACTATTCACTACAGCAGAGCTCACTACATCCCCCACTATTCACTACAGCAGAGCGCGCTACATCCCCCACTATTCACTACTGCAGAGCGCGCTACATCCTCAACTATTCACTACTGCAGAGCGCGCTACATCCCCCACTATTCACTACAGCAGAGCGCGCTACATCCCCCACTATTCACTACTGCAGAGCGCGCTACATCCCCCACTATTCACTACTGCAGAGCGCGCTACATCCCCCACTATTCACTACTGCAGAGCGCGCTACATCCCCCACTATTCACTACTGCAGAGCGCGCTACATCCCCCACTATTCACTACTGCAGAGCGCGCTACATCCTCCACTATTCACTACTGCAGAGCGCGCTACATCCTCCACTATTCACTACAGCAGAGCGCGCTACATCCCCCACTATTCACTACTGCAGAGCGCGCTACATCCCCCACTATTCACTACAGCAGAGCGCGCGCGCTACATCCCCCACTATTCACTACTGTAGAGCACTCTATATCCTCCACTATTCACTACAGCAGAGCGCTCTATATCCTCCACTATTCACTACTGCAGAGCGCGCTACATCCTCCACTATTCACTACTGCAGAGCGCGCTACATCCTCCACTATTCAATACAGCAGAGCGCGCTACATCCTCCACTATTCAATACAGCAGAGTGCTCTATATCCTCCACTACTCACTACTGCAGAGCGCTCTGTATCCTCCACTATTCACTACTGCAGAGCCCTCTATATCCTCCACTATTCACTACTGCAGAGCGCTCTATATCCTCCACTATTTACTACTGCAGAGCGCTCTATATCCTCCACTATTCACTACTGCAGAGCGCTCTATATCCTCCACTATTCACTACTGCAGAGCGCTCTATATCCTCCACTATTCACTACTGCAGAGCGCTCTATATCCTCCACTATTCACTACTGCAGAGCGCTCTATATCCTCCACTATTCACTACTGCAGAGCGCTCTATATCCTCCACTATTCACTACTGCAGAGCGCTCTATATCCTCCACTATTCACTACTGCAGAGCGCTCTATATCCTCCACTATTCACTACTGCAGAGCGCTCTATATCCTCCACTATTCACTACTGCAGAGCGCTCTATATCCTCCACTATTCACTACTGCAGAGCGCTCTATATCCTCCACTATTCACTACTGCAGAGCGCTCTATATCCTCCACTATTCACTACTGCAGAGCGCTCTATATCCTCCACTATTCACTACTGCAGAGCGCTCTATATCCTCCACTATTCACTACTGCAGAGCGCTCTATATCCTTCACTATTCACTACTGCAGAGCGCTCTATATCCTCCACTATTCACTACTGCAGAGCGCTCTATATCCTCCACTATTCACTACTGCAGAGCGCTCTGTATCCTCCACTATTCACTACTGCAGAGCGCTCTGTATCCTCCACTATTCACTACTGCAGAGCGCTCTGTATCCTCCACTATTCACTACTGCAGAGCGCTCTGTATCCGCCACTATTCACTACTGCAGAGCGCTCTGTATCCGCCACTATTCACTACTGCAGAGCGCTCTGTATCCGCCACTATTCACTACTGCAGAGCGCTCTGTATCCGCCACTATTCACTACTGCAGAGCGCTCTGTATCCGCCACTATTCACTACTGCAGAGCGCTCTGTATCCGCCACTATTCACTACTGCAGAGCGCTCTGTATCCGCCACTATTCACTACTGCAGAGCGCTCTGTATCCGCCACTATTCACTACTGCAGAGCGCTCTGTATCCGCCACTATTCACTACTGCAGAGCGCTCTGTATCCGCCACTATTCACTACTGCAGAGCGCTCTGTATCCGCCACTATTCACTACTGCAGAGCGCTCTGTATCCGCCACTATTCACTACTGCAGAGCGCTCTGTATCCGCCACTATTCACTACTGCAGAGCGCTCTGTATCCGCCACTATTCACTACTGCAGAGCGCTCTGTATCCGCCACTATTCACTACTGCAGAGCGCTCTGTATCCGCCACTATTCACTACTGCAGAGCGCTCTGTATCCGCCACTATTCACTACTGCAGAGCGCTCTGTATCCGCCACTATTCACTACTGCAGAGCGCTCTGTATCCGCCACTATTCACTACTGCAGAGCGCTCTGTATCCGCCACTATTCACTACTGCAGAGCGCTCTGTATCCGCCACTATTCACTACTGCAGAGCGCTCTGTATCCGCCACTATTCACTACTGCAGAGCGCTCTGTATCCGCCACTATTCACTACTGCAGAGCGCTCTGTATCCGCCACTATTCACTACTGCAGAGCGCTCTGTATCCGCCACTATTCACTACTGCAGAGCGCTCTGTATCCGCCACTATTCACTACTGCAGAGCGCTCTGTATCCGCCACTATTCACTACTGCAGAGCGCTCTGTATCCGCCACTATTCACTACTGCAGAGCGCTCTGTATCCGCCACTATTCACTACTGCAGAGCGCTCTGTATCCGCCACTATTCACTACTGCAGAGCGCTCTGTATCCGCCACTATTCACTACTGCAGAGCGCTCTGTATCCGCCACTATTCACTACTGCAGAGCGCTCTGTATCCGCCACTATTCACTACTGCAGAGCGCTCTGTATCCGCCACTATTCACTACTGCAGAGCGCTCTGTATCCGCCACTATTCACTACTGCAGAGCGCTCTGTATCCGCCACTATTCACTACAGCAGAGCGCTCTGTATCCGCCACTATTCACTACAGCAGAGCGCTCTGTATCCGCCACTATTCACTACAGCAGAGCGCTCTGTATCCGCCACTATTCACTACAGCAGAGCGCTCTGTATCCGCCACTATTCACTACTGCAGAGCGCTCTGTATCTGCCACTATTCACTACAGCAGAGCGCTCTGTATCCGCCACTATTCACTACTGCAGGCAGTGAGATTTAAGCTAAAGCCGGAGAATGGAAAAATAGAACTATTCCAAATGCAGCTTTAGTTGCAACTAGAGCATCGGACTAGATACGACTCGCATACAAGATAGGTAGAGCAGTTTTTACGAAGTTAGTGTGATCTATACCCTGCAGAGGGTCAGCGTTCATGTTCCCACCACCTACAGGGAAGGACAGTGGCGCCCCCCAGAGCTGGGACCCCGGCCGCCTTGGCCCCTAGGACAAGGGTGGCCATAACTGTCTTGTAAACGGTACATGTTTCTTGAGAATGGAGATGAGGAATCTTAACAGTTGTACCCCATGGATGTGAGGAGAGCGTGGGCTGTCATGTAGGCGGCCCTCCCACACTCAGCCTGTTCTACAGTCAGTACTGAGTACACGGCGGTAGCGGCCATTCGTTAAGATGCCACCTTACCCGCGACAGATTGTGCCAGCCATGTTCGCAGCAGAGTCTGTTAGGTATGAGCTTTGGGAAGCTGCAGGATCCGACACTACTACTGCTCTACAACTTTCTAATAAACTTTGTGTCTCCAGTCTTCACTATCTTCAAGTTCTCTGCTTGCTGCCAGTGAATGGGAATATTCTTGTTTTGGGGGCTGAAAACTGCAGCCCAAACCTATTTATTTCCTCCTTTTGTCGCCTTAGTTTTAACCCTGTGCCCTATTCTGCTAACGTATCCTGAGGGGCAGTACCATACTGAACCACCATAGTGGCTGCCGGTCCCCAGTGAGTAGAGGTAGTGATTCCCATCGCAGAGGCAACAAGAGGTGTAACTTGATGCTTTTGCTCCCCAAAGCTAAATCTGCGCCCCCCCCTCCCCCCTTCACCACCATTGGCCATGTATAATACTGGGGTGTTGGGCACCAGCATGATATCTACTTCTGCACCCCCTTATAGCTTTGTGCTGCCATACACTCCTACCCTGTATAACAGGGAGATGCTGCCCTCTGCTGGCAGTAGATGGTAAAATCAGTGCTGTTTCATTGATGGTCTTCCAAGTTTGAAGCAGCGGTGGGGACGGCACCAGAAATACACGACCTGCTTCTTCACAACGTCTTGTTGATGGGTTGGATTTTTTTTCTTTGCAGTTATGATGGAATTCCATTTATTATGTATGACGACACCCTGCGACGGACCACGAACATCGAACAGGTCTTCCCCGAGCTCTCATCTCAGCTGTCCGCCATGTTCAACTGGACCGACCTCGAGAAGCTGAATGCTGGAGAATGGTTTATAAGGGTATCTATCTCCTGTCTACTTCACATGTATACTGAGTGCCCAATGTTGGACCTCGTCTGCTGTTATATCCCATCCGTGCGGAGGAACGGCGAGCTGTGCGTTCAGACATGTTAGTTGGAGCTCCAGCCTTCTATTTGGCTGCTCCTGATTGTACCCCGCCAGATCGTAAAAACGATTCCTGACATCCTCCTCTGACCCCTTTTTGGTGATGAGTTGTTTCCAGTGAAAGGGGGTCCTGTGGACGGATGTTTTTCTCTATGGCGCCATTCTCTGTATACTCTGTATTCTCTCCACACTGCTTAAACGATAGAACCCCCTGCGGTTGGCAGTGAGACCCCGGCTATTCTAGCAGCGATGCCCGGGCCTCGTTGGAAGTCGCAGAATTTTCCCATCTAATGTGGATTTACACTGAAACTTGTCACGTGATTTTATGCTCCGGGGTCACAGGATAAGTTCTATCAGGGAAGCGCCAATCGTGAGTGTTAAAGGCGCTAAATTAATGGGCCATTCAGTGTGTGAAGTCTATTTTTTTTCGTACACCTGCACCCTTTTTGTCACACTGCTGACGTGGCGATACGTTGCCCATTCCATAATACTAGTCCCTTGTCATTAGCTCTTTACATTCCAAAATATTTTTGGCATTTTCCTGAAAAATTCCAGGTTCGCACATGACCCCCATGTAACACACGGTTACAGCGTCAGTGTAAATAGAAAGGCGTTCTCCTGCCATCTGGTGGTCAGTGGCTGCATTGCAGATTTTTGTTCCTTGTCTTCTGATCAACAGTGAAATGAAAAGGAGGTTCTCTAGCAATAGAAAAACTTGGCCGCTTACTTTCAAAAACCGCGCCACACCTGTAAACAGATTGTGTGCGGCATTGCAACTCTGCCCAATTCACTTAATTGGAGACTAGCTGCAATACTAGACACAACCCATGGGCCGGTGGGGCGCTGTTTTGGGGAAATAACAATGGTTTTTTGGGGGGGGGTTTTTTAACCCGAAGAACCCCCTTCAAAACATCTCCTGCAATGTCACGTATTTGCCAATACTGGTGACGTAGACCCTTCTTCGTTCTTTTGGCAGGGGGTTGGAAGTTTTGCGCAGGGTCGGATTCTGTCCTTGATGACCTATAACCTTTGTATTCTCTTTGTCTAGTCCGACCCTTTCTGGACGGCGAGCTCGCTTTCCCCGGAGGACTCGATGGAGGCAGAGAACCAGTCCATATGTAAGCTGACCGACCTGCTAGACGTGGTCAGAGAGAAGAATGCGTCTGTCCTCCTGAGGATCCACCACCTTCCGGACACCCACCCTCAGTACGAGAACTACATCAACATCACAGTGACCACCATCCTCCAGTCTGGGCTACCGCAGGAGCAGGTGGGCGCCCCGGCAGGGACAGTACATGCATTCCATGCCTGATGCTCACCATACTGATCTATGAATTAAATAATCTGACTTCCCGAGAAGTCAGTCATGTTTCTACCGAGCTATAGAGGGAAGAAGAAATCCTCTCCACTAGCGCCTCCTAGAGGTAGCTGCAAACTTATCCCTCTACTACTACTACCTGGAAAGGGCCTGTGTGGTCTGTCGTCTTGTTTGCTCTTATCTGCACTGACTTTCTACCTGTAGGGGGCGCTACGGAGACCATGTTCTACATTTTTTTTTTTTAAGAGATCCCAGGGAACATTGCTGAAAGTCTCCCTACTTCTTACTGACTTCATCTTAATAATATAATTGATCTCCACAAAGTGGAGTCACTGTGTACATAGATTACTTATCCTGTACTGATCATGAGTTAGATCCTGTATTATACACCAGAGCTGCACTCACTATTCTGCTGGTGGAGTCACTGTGTACATACATTACTTATCCTGTACTGATCCTGAGTTACATCCTGTATTATACCCCAGAGCTGCACTCACTATTCTGCTGGTGGAGTCACTGTGTACATATATTACTTATCCTGTACTGATCCTGAGTTACATCCTGTATTATACTCCAGAGCTGCACTCACTATTCTGCTGGTGGAGTCACTGTGTACATAGATTACTTATCCTGTACTGATCATGAGTTAGATCCTGTATTATACACCAGAGCTGCACTCACTATTCTGCTGGTGGAGTCACTGTGTACATACATTACTTATCCTGTACTGATCCTGAGTTACATCCTGTATTATACCCCAGAGCTGCACTCACTATTCTGCTGGTGGAGTCACTGTGTACATATATTACTTATCCTGTACTGATCCTGAGTTACATCCTGTATTATACTCCAGAGCTGCACTCACTATTCTGCTGGTGGAGTCACTGTGTACATAGATTACTTATCCTGTACTGATCATGAGTTAGATCCTGTATTATACTCCAGAGCTGCACTCACTATTCTGCTGGTGGAGTCACTGTGTACACACATTACTTATCCTGTACTGATCCTGAGTTCCATCCTGTATTATACTCTAGAGCTGCACTCACTATTCTGCTGGTGGAGTCACTGTGTACATAGATTACTTATCCTGTACTGATCATGAGTTAGATCCTGTATTATACACCAGAGCTGCACTCACTATTCTGCTGGTGGAGTCACTGTGTACAAACATTACTTATCCTGTACTGATCCTGAGTTACAGCCTGTATTATACCCCAGAGCTGCACTCACTATTCTGCTGGTGGAGTCACTGTATACATACATTACTTATCCTGTACTGATCCTGAGTTACATCCAGTATTATACTCCAGAGCTGCACTCACTATTCTACTGGTAGAGTCACTGTGTACATACATTACTTATCCTGTACTGCTGCTGAGTTACATCCTGTATTGTACTCCAGAGCTGCACTCACTATTATTTTACGTTCTTGTACATAGGGGGCAGTATTATAGTAGTTATATTCTTGTACATAGCGGGAGCAGTATTATAGTAGTTATATTCTTGTACATAGGGGCCAGTATTATAGTAGTTATATTCTTGTCTGTAGGGGGGCAGAATTATAGTAGTTATATTCTTGTACATAGCGGGGCAGTATTATAGTAGTTATATTCTTGTGCATAGGGGGCAGTATTATAGTAGTTATATTCTTGTACATAGGGGGCAGTATTATAGTAGTTATATTCTTGTACATAGGGGGCGGTATTATAGTAGTTATATTCTTGTACATAGGGGGCAGTATTATAGTAGTTATATTCTTGTACATAGGGGGCAGTATTATTGTAGTTATATTCTTGTACATAGGGGGTAGTATTATAGTAGTTATATTCCTGTACATAGGAGCAGTATTATAGTAGTTATATTCTTGTACATAGGGGGTAGTATTATAGTAGTTATATTCCTGTACATAGGAGCAGTATTATAGTAGTTATATTCCTGTACATAGGGGGGGCAGTATTATAGTAGTTATATTCTTGTACATAGGGGGCAGTATTATAGTAGTTCTATTCTTGTACATAGGGGGCAGTATTATAGTAGTTATATTCTTGTACATAGGGGGCAGTATTATAGTAGTTATATTGTTGTCCGTAGGGGGCAGTATTATAGTAGTTATATTGTTGTCCGTAGGGGGCAGTATTATAGTAGTTATATTCTTGTACATAGGGGCAGTATTATACTAGTTATATTCTTGTACATAGGAGGCAGTATTATAGTAGTTATATTCTTGTACATAGGGGCAGTATTATAGTAGTTATATTCTTGAACATAGGGAGCAGTATTATAATAGTTATATTGTTGTACATAGGGGGCAGTATTATAGTAGTTATATTCTTGTCCGTAGGGGGCAGTATTAGAAGAGTTATATTCTTGTCCGTAGGGGGCAGTATTAGAAGAGTTATATTTGGTACTTGTGGGTCATCTGTCACCACTTTTTAAATTAATTTAATAAATATACTATTTGCCATTACATATGCAAAAACCCCACTATTTTTTACACTTTGTATTTCTCAGAAACACAAACATTTCTAGTATTATTCAGGCCGTATGAACATGTAAGATTACATCAGTTATATACCGTTTTTCCCCAAAAATAAGACTTACCCAGAATTTTTGTGATCTTTGCGGAGGCTTGAAATGTATGTTCCACCCTGAAAATAAGGCCTAACTGCATTACATAAAAAAAAGAATAGCTTACCCAGCAGGCTCGGTCCAGGTCCCTCCCGCTGCTCTCCGGAGCTCCGACATGCTTCTTGCTGTCCTCTGTCGCCCACAGAAGATCACTTCCTGATTACGGGATACATAAATCCCATTTCCAGAAAGCGATTGCTCTGGTTGGTTCTTGAGCGCTGCTCAGCCAAGCAATGCCGCGCTCAATGAACCAATCACAGCCATCGCATTGCTTTATCTTCTTTGGGCGGCCAAGGACTGCAAGAAGCAGGTCGGCGCTCCAGAGAGCAGCGGGAGTGACCTGGACCGAGACTGCTAGTGAAGTGTAATAAAACCTCCCCCAAAAATGAGACTCTGTGCCTCTTTTGGGGCAAAAATTTATATAAGTCTTATTTTTGGGCAAACATGGTATTAAAAAATGGTGACAGATAACGGACAAGTGCCGTATATTCTTATACATAGCGAGGAGATTATATTATTGCCCTGTTTATAGGTTATTTGGCTCTCGGATCATCAGAGGCCTTTCGTACGACGGCTGGCTCCAGGTTTTCAACAAGCTTCAAGCGTCAAGAGGGACCCTAAATTCCTGAAGGACAGTGATATCGCCTTCATCAGCCTGCGGTATACGGGGGTCAACAAGGAAGACATCAGGTATATTTCACCTTGTTGATAGAAGACAACTTGATGATTGGGTGAAGGAGAGACCGAGTACAAGTGATTATAAGTTATCAGTCACATGTACGATGTCCGTGTCCGCACTGGAGACATGCGAGATGGTCGTGATCATGGCGGCCGGGAGTTGTCTTCACTTGCTTCCCATTCATTTAGAGCACACTACAGTTGTTCTTCTGCCATCTGAGGCTGATAACAGGGAGCAAAGGAGAGCAATTATTGCTGTGTGCATGCTACCAGCGACGTCCGCTCATTGCCGCGCAGTTTACTGTATGGGATGATTGTCTTTAGTATCAGTCTAATATTTTCTGTCCTCTGTAGGGCATACAGCTCACAGAATTTGACCCTCAACACGTACACCGTTAACGAGCCGTGGCTGTTCTCAGTGCTGTGGTGCGCCGGCGCGGAGTCGGTGACATCTGATGCCTCTCACATCCTCAGTAAGGTGCCTTTCCCCATCTGGTTACTGGTAAGTGACTGACCTGGGGTATATGCTGGTCAAAACTATATATACTGTAAGAGGCACAAGTATATATGTATCTGCGTGTTCCGCTCATAAGGACGCCATGTTGGATTTTTCAATAGAAAGTAGCGCAGCACCAAGTGGGTCCAAAACAAATTGGTTTCATCCAAGAGTTTTATCATTAACTGGATTTGCTTAAACATTCTCACTGGTCGCCGCAGTCATACGGAATATCAAGCGTTCCAGTTATCACACGTCATAACTTCCATCTAACCTTCGGCCCGCTATGGTCTCCACGCTAGCGCTGACATCCTTAGATACCGTCTGTTAAAGCAGACCTCCAGCTCTCCCTGTTTATTTAGGTCCATTCAATAAGTGCAAGCAAAGCTGCAGTGTAAAGCATTGGGAAGGATGAGGCAGAATCCTGAGCTATTGATGATGAGACAGGAGCTGCTATTCAGGGGACTTTAGACTCCAGCTGCTAAGCTTTACACTTTGTCCCAGTGGAGCAGAGATGTAGTGTAAAGTATGGTGAAGACAGGAGTTGGATATTCTACAAGAGTTAGCACAACAAATTAAATGAGGAGGTGCGCCTGGGCCTTGGCTGCAGCCCATACAGTAACGGAGAAACCCAACTCAGCACTCATATACGTAATATCTGAGGAAAACTGCATAACTGTTTATACTAATCACCTAAAAATGTAACGTTCTTAGCACGTACTTTGATCAAAGCATGTGGACCAATCCGCCGCGTCCAGGCGGACTTTACTGGATGGGCACCTAGCTGGGAAAGACAACTCTTTGGGCCAAAGTCCTCCAGTAGATTCGAGCAGAGATGCATGGAATAGTCAGGAGGAGACATGAGTTGGCTAGTAGACTCCATTAGAGCTTTCCTGAGCCGCGGACAGGGCTGCGAATCCCCCCGCCTCCGCACACCGCTAAACCCCCTATTTCTCTGTATGTTTCAGCCTCCAGATGAATATTCGCTCATATGGATCACATCGGATATCATTTCATTCACTGTCATTATAGGAGTGTTTGTCCTGCAGAAGTAAGTGACCCCCCTGCTTTTCATCATTGTTCTGTACATACTTGAGGTTTACCACCAAGTATAATAGCCAGTATAATAGTGGGAACTCCTTGAGACTCGTTACTGATTATAGGAGTAATTATTTATTCCACTACCATCTTTTCTCCTTTGCTGGTTCCCTTCCTGCATTTCCCATCCTGTCTTCCTTCTGATCTGCCCACTCTTCCTTTACTGGCTGCCCTTTCACTTCCCTCATACCTTTTCTTTTTCTTAACTCCTCTCTTCCTTCTCTCCCTTTATTCTGCGCTTCCTTTCCTGCCCTCCCTTTATTCCGCTCTTCCTTTCCTGCCCTCCCTTTATTCCACTCTTCCCTTCCTGCCTTCCCTTCATTCTGCTCTGCCCTTCCTCCCTTCCTGCCTTCCCTTCATTCTGCTCTGCCCTTCCTCCCTTCCCTTCATTCTGCTCTGCCCTTCCTGGCCCTCCCTTCATTCCATCCTGCTCTGCCTCCCTTCCTGACCCTCTCTTCCCCACCGCTCTGCCCTTCCTGGCCCTCCCTTCCCTTCCGCTCTGCCCTTCCTGGCCCTCCCTTCCCTTCCGCTCTGCCCTTCCTGGCCCTCTCTTCCCTTCCGCTCTGCCCTTCCTGGCCCTCTCTTCCCTTCCGCTCTGCCCTTCCTGGCCCTCTCTTCCCTTCCGCTCTGCCCTTCCTGGCCCTCCCTTCCCTTCCGCTCTGCCCTTCCTGGCCCTCCCTTCCCTTCCGCTCTGCCCTTCCTGGCCCTCCCTTCCCTTCCGCTCTGCCCTTCCTGGCCCTCCCTTCCCTTCCGCTCTGCCCTTCCTGGCCCTCCCTTCCCTTCCGCTCTGCCCTTCCTGGCCCTCCCTTCCCCTCCGCTCTGCCCTTCCTGGCCCTCCCTTCCCCTCCGCTCTGCCCTTCCTGGCCCTCCCTTCCCCTCCGCTCTGCCCTTCCTGGCCCTCCCTTCCCCTCCGCTCTGCCCTTCCTGGCCCTCCCTTCCCCTCCGCTCTGCCCTTCCTGGCCCTCCCCTCCCTTCCCCTCCGCTCTGCCCTTCCTGGCCCTCCCCTCCCTTCCCCTCCGCTCTGCCCTTCCTGGCCCTCCCCTCCCTTCCCCTCCGCTCTGCCCTTCCTGGCCCTCCCCTCCCTTCCCCTCCGCTCTGGCCCTCCCCTCCCTTCCCCTCCGCTCTGCCCTTCCTGGCCCTCCCCTCCCTTCCCCTCCGCTCTGCCCTTCCTGGCCCTCCCCTCCCTTCCCCTCCGCTCTGCCCTTCCTGGCCCTCCCCTCCCTTCCCCTCCGCTCTGCCCTTCCTGGCCCTCCCCTCCCTTCCCCTCCGCTCTGCCCTTCCTGGCCCTCCCTTCCCTTCCCCTCCGCTCTGCCCTTCCTGGCCCTCCCTTCCCTTCCCCTCCGCTCTGCCCTTCCTGGCCCTCCCTTCCCTTCCCCTCCGCTCTGCCCTTCCTGGCCCTCCCTTCCCTTCCCCTCCGCTCTGCCCTTCCTGGCCCTCCCTTCCCTTCCCCTCCGCTCTGCCCTTCCTGGCCCTCCCTTCCCTTCCCCTCCGCTCTGCCCTTCCTGGCCCTCCCTTCCCTTCCCCTCCGCTCTGCCCTTCCTGGCCCTCCCTTCCCTTCCCCTCCGCTCTGCCCTTCCTGGCCCTCCCTTCCCTTCCCCTCCGCTCTGCCCTTCCTGGCCCTCCCTTCCCTTCCCCTCCGCTCTGCCCTTCCTGGCCCTCCCTTCCCTTCCCCTCCGCTCTGCCCTTCCTGGCCCTCCCTTCCCTTCCCCTCCGCTCTGCCCTTCCTGGCCCTCCCTTCCCTTCCCCTCCGCTCTGCCCTTCCTGGCCCTCCCTTCCCTTCCCCTCCGCTCTGCCCTTCCTGGCCCTCCCTTCCCTTCCCCTCCGCTCTGCCCTTCCTGGCCCTCCCTTCCCCTCTGGGCCCTCCCTTCCCCTCCCTTCCCCTCCGCTCTGCCCTTCCTGGCCCGCCCTTCCCCTCTGGGCCCTCCCTTCCCCGCCCTTCCCCTCCGCTCTGCCCTTCCTGGCCCGCCCTTCCCCTCCGCTCTGCCCTTCCTGGCCCGCCCTTCCCCTCCGCTCTGCCCTTCCTGGCCCGCCCTTCCCCTCCGCTCTGCCCTTCCTGGCCCTCCATCTCACATACTGACCCCAGTGATGCCATTAGACAGACACCCTCCTCCCCATAATAGTGATTGCTCCATACCCAAAAACGGTGGCAGCCACAGAGCTCCACTTCAACTGATTTGATTGTCCTTAATGCAGCTTCTATCACCACGCTTCTAGACTTAAATTTACCCCGTTGCTGAAATGTAGCATCACATGCCAGCCATTAATAGGAATAGCCATCTGCGTAATACATGAACACATCGGATTCCCCAGAGCGGCTCTAACTTCTGGCACGTAGGGGGGTCCTGGTCCCCTTTTTACGATCATTTGACCTAATTAGACATCAGGGAAGGAGATAACCAAAGTCTACTATTTTCCGTGTGGTGTTAATGGGGTGGAGTGCCTCTAAGTTGCCTTAGAAGATTGCAGAGTTTCTGCAGTTCAGGCTGGAGGATCGCTTTTCTTTAATCACATTTTATGTCACTGAATTGGACACGTGACTCATTTATGGACATTTCTCCTAAAGTTTCTGCATTTTTAACCTTTTTATATTTACAGGGACAAAACTAACTGATAATTCTGACATAAGACTTGTGCTATGTTGTGAACCAAACTTCACCTGCAGTACCGTGCTTCACCACTGGGTGGCTGCAAAGTTTTCCATAAACAAATCTGTAACATTGAATGTTATTTTACAGATTGAATCTCCTCCAGTCACACCCAAAGCTGCCTCTAAAATCCGGTGAAGGAACAATCCCCTTTAAAGCGACCGTACATTTTAAAACCTGTTTTCCATTTTCAGGCCAAGACGGTTTGTAGGAACTCGGCATGTCCTGTCAGGTGTCTTCTCTTCAGTGGAGAAGTTACGCAGCTGTCTGAGCTCAGAAAATAAGCTTGCTTTCCAAAAACGGTGCCCTTTTATGTTTATGGTGGTGTCTGGTATTGCAGCTTATCCCTGTTCTAATGAATTGTTCTAGATACAGCCTATGAACAAGAGGGGGCGCTGTTGCAGAACTTGTTTTCTCTTCTCAAACATCCCCTTCTAGTTCATATACATGATGCGATAAGATTGTAAGCTCTTGGACACAGGGTCATGACTTCAGGGGTTAAAGGGCATAATCTAGTTTGTCCTGTACTGACCATGAGTTTTATCAAATCTTATACCTTAGTCACACATTATAAAAAGGGGCGGCTTTTGTCCATTAATCATGTCTATTAATCACTTAAGTGGGGATGAGCTGCAGTACCAGAACAGCCATAGACCAGAGGGGGCACTGTTACTGGAAGAATGCAGCTCCTTACTGCTAATGCCATTCTTCCCCCTTTAATTTATTGATTTTCCTCCATACGGGTTTGATTATCCTGGGTAGGTTTTTTGGCCTTCCTGGTTCCTCAAGGGTTGACGCTGAAGCTCATTAGGTTCCCATGCAACCTATAGGAAATGATTACATTGAGGGATCAGGGTATATATGAAAGCAGGGCTAAGAAAAGAGCGTTAACATCCGGCGCCCAATATGGCCGCCTTCCAGCAGCCGCTGTGTTTGTGACTTGTTGACCACCTCCTTCCATGTAGTTTATTGGTCGTGGATTAGGATATACTGCATTGTACATTCCGATATGTGGTGTAGATGATCCGAATGCGGTGTCAAGTGTCTACATCTGAGAATGGCCCCCGCGGCCGCCCACTGTTATGACTAACGTTTGCTTTCTTGCCGTGTTTTTACTTCCATAACGCTCTGACTTCTTTGCATGTTCCTCTCTCTGCTGCATCCTGGCATCTCACAGCTATCACATAATCAGGTAATTCTGCCCTCCTGCTCCTCAGTCCACCTCTGTCTTGTCCAAATCTTATCCACCATGGCCGAAGCGCGGGAAAGTCTAGCTTTGTCTCTTTTTTTTTTTTTTTTCACCATTCTTAAAGTTACATATATGAACAAAAAGATGCGTTTTGCACAATGGAAGTTTTGGATATTGATTGCCGGTCTCCACAATTAGGGCGCCGTAAAAGGCGCCAACTGGATACCGAGGCAGCCATTTTGTTGGATGATTGGATAACCTTAACGTGTCGGGAATCGGTCAGTTCCGCTCTCCGGGTGATCATTAAACGCCTTTCTTCCTTCCGTAATGATATCCTATCAAAAGTAATGGGAAACCTGAGGAAGAATAACAAGTAGCCTTCATTTCCATCTGTTAATACTCAGTGGGGCTCCTTTGGCCCTAATGACATCGGATACGCTCTGTGACATACCTTCTACTAATGTCTGATACACTTCAGCTGGTATTTCCCTCCATTCATCCTGCAAACCTCTTGCGAGTTCTCTCACAGAAGATGGGCATTCATATTTTAGCACTCTATGCAGCCATTCCAATCGTAGAACATCCATATCCTCAAACCAACATTGGTTTTATAACGGCGTTGGTTTTGTGACGAGGCAGGTTGTCTTGTTGGAAGTATACAGTTACAGCAGAAAACCGAGATTTAAGACAAACATTTCAGTGTGAACGTCCCCCAGAGGTCCCTTTTGGTTTGGGCAACATTAGAGTAAAAAAAAAAATGGCTGCAAAGATAAGGAAAAAAGAAATAACAGAATAAAATACAAATTTAATAAAGCAGGGATAAAATCCTCATCCAGCAGGCCCAAATGTCTGTATGGAGCATCGGAGAAGAAGACAACATGGAGCAATTAACCCTTTCCAATCCAATTTGTATCCTGGTTTTCCTAGGGGGCTTCCTCTTTTTCTGCCATTATACAACAGCGCTATCTGCTGGCCAAAGCCAGTACTGCATGAGGTGATACGTTGGATAGGCTCGAACAGCAGAGAGGCTGGCAATATACAGTAAGAGAACCCCGACGGACGTCTTTTAACATCAGAGCTGTGCAGCCTTAAATCATAATGTCTTCAGACGTCAGACAGTGGATTGGAAAGGGTTAAGTGTTACTCTAAAGCTCTACTGAAGGAAATGGCCCACTCACAGGAGTCTAGTCCAATCACAGGGGAGAACACCCCAAGTTACACCCTATTGTAGTAAATCATTGCCATGGTTTCAGTACTGATGAGTGAATACATGATGTGATGGGCATACATAGCCAACATTGATAGGAGTAAGGGGTGCGGATACAAGACTACATATGGTCTTCAGGAAGCACTTAAGGTCCCCCCTATGGACGACCGATCAGTGTAGATACGCTGCTTTACGCGGTTTGGACTAAACTGTACTAAACCCCAAATAACAAGTGTAACGCAGGTCATCGTAATACTTTCACAGTGCAAGGGTGAAAATGACGATTTCTTCTAGATTAAAGTAGTTTATTCCTATTTTTCTCTTCGTGTGAACAAGCCCTTATTCTGTGTAGAACCCGCTCCCACCGTGGGATCACTTGGCGCCAAATATGTGAATGTTAGCGCCATTTGTGAGGAGTCTTATGTTACAATGCGCGGTTAGACTGATGAGGAGTACCGACCCCCGGGGGGGCTGAGCTCTGGAAGATCCATATCCGGGTGATGGGGAGGCATTGTTCAGGCTCTGCTCCATGGGAAGACAGAGGAGGCAAATTGGCGCTCCTGCAGGAGGAGGAAAACTAATTTGCATACCTTTTTTTTCTTTGGATAAGGAGATATCAGTCTTATTTTCTAGAGTGTGAATCTTCCTCCGTTATCTGCAGAGTACAAACTAAAAGCTATCCATGCCTAAATGATCCACTGGCACCTGATCTCTGATGACTCTTTCAAGGGTCACAGCGGGTCCCCTGTCTCTCTTGCCAAGGGTTACCTGACGCTGCCATGGTCCCTGATCCTTGGCATCAGACTGGTCATCCTTGTTAGTGTGGGTAACACAGATTTCCTAATTCGGTTTATCACAGTGGCTCATGCCGGATGGTCTATCTGGGGCCTTAACACTATCTAGCCTTACCTATACCACCTATTAGTTGGCTTAATTTTGGGCAAGAATGTGGTGCATTTTGGGCACATAAGGTTTCCTATGCCGCCTTCTAGCAAAGCCACATCTTTTTTCGCATACACTGAAAAAAGTGTCCAACCATCATAAATGTGGAGCGACGCATGTGAGACCGCGTTCCGGCACTCTTGTACTAGGAAACTGGCGCATTTTCAGTAGTAAGTCTGCCCCAGTCTCTTTAAGCAAGCTTTCCAGAGCGGGTATTGGGGGGGTTCGTGGCGCAAATCCTAAACACTGCGACATTTTTGACACCTGGGCTTATCAATCAACTCACAAAATGGCTGCGTCCGGTGATGTCACCCCGACGGAAGAAGAAATCTGCCGGCAATGTTCTTGGACTTGTGATGAGCTTCAGTAAGTCTCAAGGCACCTTCATTGGTTTCCAAGTAAATGGCGGTGGTCTTTGCGACATGGTATATGTATGGTTGGCAAATCATACATTAGCCACACATGACGCAAATCTTGCCTTGAGGGTTTTAGTAACTGAAATACAATTTCTTCTGTATTTACTTAAGTATTCCGCTTAATTCTGGAAATATTCTGGGCTCACGCATTTTACTTAATTTTTTCCCTTTTGAGGAAAGCTTTTATCTCCCTGCTCCCCTCCCCTCCCCCTCCCCATTTTGAGAGGTCTCCATTGTTCCTTGAATGTCCGCATGTATAAAGTGTTGCACAGGCCTAGACTGAGGTCTAGAGAATTTTTAGAAATTCAAGATGTTTTTGAAACTTAATTTTCTTAAAATTTTTACTTTTTTTTTTTTTTTTGAGAATTTGTAGAATGATGACATTTTTGTGCTCAGAAATGTGTTCCCATTTTTGACATTTTTGCTTTTGTGTTTTGATCCGTCTCAATAATCCATCATTTGATGACATCACTATTGCTTATTCCAGCCTGTCCCAGTGGTGTGTCTGTAATTCACTACATTGGTTACTACCAGCCTAAGTCGTCCTGCATCGTATATTCTGCCGATGTTCAGTGTTGATCTGATGGACCCAACTGACGTCCACTTCTGAATTTCTTTGGCTCTTGTTCATTGGAACGTGTTAATAAAAGTCCCTTTGCTTTTACTTTAGGGTCCTCCAATGGGGAGGACAACTTGATAACCATTGAGAATAGTGAAGGCTCTTAGAGAGAGAGAGGAAATTTCCACTTACCCATCAGCCTCCAGTTTTGGTCACACGGTCGTGTTCACAATCCGTGTTCCCTCTGCACCATTTTTGCCCAAAGTGATCCCGGTAGAGAGAACAGTTTTCCTTTGGGAAGGGCCATCCTTCCTCATCTGTTGAGTCTAAGCCAAATATTGTGCAAAATTTTGTCAAATTATAAGAGAAGGGAAAATGGGTCACATTTACTAAAATATAGAGGCTTTACCAACACCTTCAGACATTGAGACATCTGCCTGTCAGCATGGTTTTTGATAGGTCTGTTTCTTCCTATTTCTGTAAGGAAAGGGTGATCTTGTGGTCACTTACAACAGATATAGGTGTGACATCAAGTCCTCTTGGCCTTCTGAGTCTCCCGTCTGCAGGGATAGATGATGGTAAATAGGTCAAGCAATCGCTATGAAACTTTTAGGGAGATGCCTTTCAATACAAAGTATTAACCCCTTCATGATCTATGATAAAACTATGTTGTAGGTCACGCAGACTCAGGGTTGGGGGGGAACTCGGAAGCTGAGCCTGTTTCATACAGATGACGGCCACGATCTGAAGTAGCTCCAATGGCAGCAATTTAGATCCCGTTGTCAGCCGTGCCCATGGTGTCTAAGCTGCCTGTGAGGGGGTCCTTCCGGTGCTCCATTGCCCCCCAGTGACACAATCATGGGGTGTCAGTGAGTTGCCATAGCAGTCTGGGGCCTGCCATGCTTTTCAGCTTGTTAAGCAATACATTGTACAAGCGGTCAGACCATCGAAAGTTCAAATACTGGTAAATGCAAGGTATTAGCTGATATTTTAGCTAGAATATGTGAGCCCACAACCCACGGCAAGGGTCCTCTTGTATCAGCAAGTATGGCCACTTTCTGTGATTTTAACTGTTAGTGTAGGGACCCACAAGCAGCGAGGACCCTTGTCGTGGGTTGTAGGCTCACATATTCTAGCTAAAATATCACCTAAAGCCTTGCATTTATCTATAACATGCAATGCGGCTGTGACTGTTTGAGGAGCCCAGGGTGTCAGTGCTGATGTGGTGTACCTTTTGCGGTGGCAGGGCCGCCCAATGGTTTCAAATCTGGCGACATTAATAGGTTGCAGTCCTGCATGGTGCACTACACTTATCCTGAGGTCTGACACCCTGTATTGACTTTTTTGTGCAGGAATTGACACTAAGCCACCCCCACCCCTTCCTCATTATAAAGAGGGCTGTGAGTGGTTGGCTCAGATGTTAGGATAATCTCTGGGGCTTTTTCTACTAAGTATTAACAGATGAAAATAAATACTAATTTTGATTCTCACTCAGGTGTCCCATTAGTTTGGGTAGGACAGTGTATAAAGTGGGCTTCATGAAATCTTGGATACCGGCTCAGAGTTTGCCAATTTATTATGTACCGTGCTGAAGGTTTCACAACATTTTGGTAACGTTTTGTTTTCCCCGCTTTAAGGGCTTATTCAGACGACCGTATATCGGTTGGGTTTTCACGCCGAGCCGATATACGGTGTCCTTGTCTGCAGGGGGAGGAGGATGGAAGAACCAGGAGCAGGAACTGAGCTCCCGGACCCATCTCCGCCCCACCCCTCCCATTGCAAATAGTGGCGAGGGGCGGGAGCTCAGTGCACTGCTCCCAGCTCTTCCATCCTCCTCCCCCTGCAGACAAGGACACCGTATATCGGCTCGGCCTGAAAACGCAGCCGATATACGGTCGTCTGAATAAGCCCTCAGTCTGCACAACACTCCTGACCCAGGAATAAGATGGTCTTTCCAGCTAAATGTTGTTATGGTTCAGCCTAAAAGTTTGTGTTCCTGTCTGGGTCAGACTTTCAGGCGTGTACAGGTGGAGTTGACTTCATTGCACCCATCCTGGTTCACAGATTTTGGGATAGATTGGATTTTTCACCACCTATAACCACAATCTGAGCCTTGTATCCTGAGTAATCCTGATATGAGGAGGAATGGTTCCACAATGACAACAAACTGGTGAATTGATGGGAAAAAAATTACCGCCATTTTAAAGATGGATGATTCAACGTAATTGGGCTGTCGGCCTCGTTGTTGGGCAGTGCAAACATGGGGCGGCTTATAGATACAAATCCATTCTCCCATTCGTCGTCCTTCACCAAAAACTCAGGGGAACGGAGGCCTTCCCAAGCTTTTCCTTTCCAGCTTTTGAGAAATAGGAATGGATGGGAGTACAGACTTCTCAATTAAAGGGGATGTCCAGTTTAGAAAACCCATCTTATGCCTCCTATTAGGAAATTCTGAGGGAGGTCTGCTGTTCAGGATCCTCATCTGAGTGGTTACAAAGAGCGTCTCATGCTCTGGAGGACCCGTCCTGTCCTGCATTACACAGACAACCCATTGATATGAATGGGCACTGTGTAATACTTCATTTTCCCTGTAGTGGCACTGCAGGGAAATTCTTCCCTGCTGCAGCAACCCCCAAAACTGCCCTCTGAATCTCTACCGCTTTATCACATTCCCATTAACTTCTAAGAGGTGTCTGTCGAGCATTTCATGATTCTTGTGTCATAGATGTAGTATATAGAATATATTGTGCAATTCTGTAGCCGCTGCCATGTCCGTCTAGCCATAAACTCAGCCGTTGATTCCGCACGATGCCTGGATGACCCCACCACCACCCGGTTTCTCTGTTCCCTTCACAGTTCCTCTCCCAATGTAAGATCGTATTTTTGCACCCCTTGTGCACTTGGCATGTTTAGTGGTAATGTTATTATATGGATGCAGATAATTCAGTTGTGTGCTGTTCCTTAATTCCCATGTCCTGTGCACCAGTTTTAACCCTTTACTGAAGGTCATGTATTATAGGACCTATGCATCGTCATACTTGTTTGGTTCCCTTTGCAGCTTGTCATGTAGTCAATTGCCCCTTTCAGAGAGTTTGGACTACTTGGTAACACCTTGTCTTCTGTTGCAGGTGGCGACTGGGCAGCATCAGGACCTATAACCCAGAACAGATTATGCTGAGCGCCGCGGTGCGGAGGACAAGTCGGGACGTCCGGATCATGAAGGAAAAACTCATATTTTCAGGTAATTTCTGGGGTTTTGCTGATTTTGAACCTTCCCTGAAGAAAAAAGTTGGGCTTGCAGGCTTTATTCATGTGGGGTGGGATAACCCGGACTCGCAGGTGCTCTCTGAGAAAGGAGGAAGCAGGACTCACAGGCTTTCTTTATGAGTGGGAGGATGAAGAAGGTTTACAGGCTTTCTCTGAGTGGAAGGATGAAGCAGGTTCACAGGCTTTCTCTAGGAGTGGGGGGAGGATGGAGGACTCACAGGCTTTCTTTATGAGTGGGAGGATGAAGCAGGTTCACAGGCTTTCTCTAGGAGTGAGTGGTGGAAGCAGGACTCGCAGGCTTTCTTTTTGCTTTGAGGAGGAAGCAGGAATCACAGGCTTGCTTTCTCTGTGGGAGAAGTTAAACAGCATTACATGAGAAAACCTAGGAAAATCTCTCTTTAGCTTCTCTTCCCACTTTATCCTTTGTGCCCTCAGGTAGGTCTTAAGATGTTCTAAGCACATCTTTGCAGGATAAAAAACTAATTTGCGTTGATCGCATGTATCCCTCCGCCAAAACAGATCAGCTGATTCATTTGCAGTTAACAGTTGTAAACAGGCAGTCTATCATCTATGAATTCACTTATGAACGACTGCCTGTTTACTGAGGATGGAGGCAGGTGGGCCGGAATGATCCCCGGGTGCTCTGCCTCCAGTCACTAGCAACAATCGTCCGGTGTAAAAGGGCCCGCATCCTTCACAGCTTCTAGTAGATTTGTGCGCTACATCTTGCCAGTATTGGCGGGTCGTCCTGCAGTGTATAATGTCGGCTGGCTAGACTCCATCATCATCACTATGGTTTATGTTCTTCCACTTCTCCCTCCTCAGAGATCAACAGCAGCATGGACACCCCCGAGGAGCTCTCGCTGTGCTCGGAAAGCCAGTACGAAGGTTTCTCAAACAACGCCATAACTCCAAACATGGACTCAAATACCCACAGCAGCCAGAGACTGGAGGAGACCTGACAGAACGAGCCCTCATCCATTTTTACAGTGAAGTCCACAGACGACCCTTCGTCCTCCTCCTTTGCGTCCAGTTCTTTCCGAGACGGGGACATTTTACGGGACTACTTTATGCCAGGATATTGTTTATTTTTGCAGATACGTTTTTTTTTTTCTTAGGTTTGTTGTACGATCCGGACTGTGAGGTTGTAAATATGTAGAAAATAATCTGATTCCCTTTTTTGCCCTTTGTGTATTTTTTGTGACTAGGACACAAGCGAGCTCTTGTGGAAATTAATGTTTTTGTCTATTTTTTGTTTTCCGTTTAAGCCAAGAGAACATTGAACACAGCCCGATGGCGTCCGTCCCGTTCTTACGATAATCTTGGGCACGGTCTGCTAACCATATCGTGTGTCGAGGGGAAAGCACCTGATTTTCTCCTACCGGAGGCGGCCATTTTGTATGTGTTCAGCACATTTAGCTATAGAGGTTACAGGGAGTACCGTATGCCATACAATGCACTGCCTGTCCAGGCTGCACAGACTTGTTGGCCACTCCCACTCAGGCATTATGAGTAGATTGTACATATCATTCAACGCCATGATAAAAACACACAAGACCAAGAAAAGGTGCAAAAAAAAATTATCTTTCTGTATGCTGCAAAGGTGTCATATATGAATATGAAGGGATGCAGAAATGGGTGGAGCGACCCCATGAAAGAAAAGTTTGGAAACTTTTTGATATGTGTATCCTTGTGGAGTTACTGATGATGATAGATGATGGGTACAAGGTGCTGCCAGCCCAGGAGACTCCTTGGTTGTAGAAGGTCAGTAGAAACGAAGGTAAAACTGGTCAAAAGATGCAACTAGGGGTGGATTGGGAAATCAAAGTGGCTTCATGTTGTAGATGGGACCAAAACTGGTGCAAGAGGGCCGAACATAAGTAGGCGGGGGTCAGCAAATTGCCAGCAGCAGCCGTGTAGGTTGTAGGAGAAGAGAAGTCCATGAGGCACTCATAAAAAACACACACGGTATCCGTGCAATCATCATGAGCCAAGTGATCGCCTCCATGCTGAACCAAACCCACCATACCAAGACCAACATTACCAATAATAGCACCATATAAGGGCCAAATAATACCGCCACACCGTGATCACATATCACCACCATACTGTATTACTAAACACCAGTGCAAAGAGCAATGTTGTACTGTATGAGAGCCAAATAATACACCCAGACCGTGACCACATGGTACTACCCAAAACACTATAAAAAGACGCATGCTACTCACAAACCTTGACCCTGTAGCAGTAGATACCATCTCCACACAGGGGCTCTGTAGACTGTATAAGTGATATGGGTAATATTGTATCTAGTGATCACAGGTGACTGGAGTCATTCCCTTTTCTTCTGCATCTGGCCCAGACCATGATGACTTCTCCTGGCTGATTTTGTGTCAGACATTTTTGGCTTCCTGCTGTTCCAGCATCCTCCCTGCATTTTCCACACCTATACACAATATCCCCTTCTTATAGTGCACCAGATAGTAATGACGCCACTCTTGGTGCCCCACACAGTAATAGTGTCCCCCTTTTTGTACCCTCTGTAGGCCCTACACAGTAAGTTCTGCTTATAGTGACCCTCACACAGCAAAAGTGCCCCCCACTTAGCAATAATGCCTTATTTATATCCACAGTTAGAAATAATGGCTCCTTTTGCTCCAGTCAGTAATAATGGTGCCCTTTTAATCACAGATGATCTACTCTCTACTCGCCCCCATCACTCCGTGGCCACTGTAGTCAGAGCGGATGTCCTTCGTTGACATCTGGCTTGTGCGAACATCTGGGACTTGCGTGATCGCTGTGGCCATTCCCTGGCCTCACTAATACTGACCAGGGATTCACTGCGGTCATTTGTATTTGCTAGAGGTGGTAGTAGGTGGGTCCCAAACGTCGTTACTCAGCTTTCCTCTATGGGCTGCATTAAAGCCAATGCTACCCCAGGAATGGGTAGACCCTTTAAGACAGCTTACCCTACAGGATTGAATGTGCCAACACGTAGCCCCTCCTTGTCACATGACCATTTTAAAGGAAACATTCCAAGCCAGACTGGTGCACTGTATTACGTATAGCGAGGGGGCAGAACCACCAAAGTGAAAGTCCTCATTTCATGCTCCGCCCCCTCAGGCGCTACACTGGGGCAGATTTACCACTGCAAATGCACATTTTTTGGCACAATCTGTTCCGAAAACCTAACATTCCTGGCGTCACCTTTATTAGGTGTTTTAGATACTTTTGGGGATATTTCCAGCACTTTCGGGTTCTCCAGAAAAAGATGAGTATTTATTGACTGTCAATAAAGGGTTCCCATGCGAAGCCGTGAGCTGGACTTCACATTGTGACTTCTAGATACTTCTGCTCTGTCTGAACGAGGGCAAGTCCTTAATGTGATTACAGACACGGCTGGAAAGAAGCTTCCAGCACAAAGTAACTCATCAGGGTAGAAGGAGAACAAAATGCTCATCCATATTTTATTTGTCTTTTGAGACGTCTTCATTCTTTTGCTGGGCTGGTAAGGGTTAAACCTAAGGCTGCTGGGTTAGTATTGCTCTTGTTACCTCTGCATCTCTCTACCGCCGTCCGTGGATAACAGTATTTATTGCAGCGTCTTCTGTGATTGGCTGCGAGACCCCAGACCTGTTGTTGTGTTTTGTTCAAGAATAAATGGGTTTCGTACGGTTTCCTACCACGACTGCCTCTTATTTGTTGTCGTTCCTAATTACTGGGTGTCGTCTGACCTGCACACTGACACCACCCGCCTGATGATAGCTCCTCCTCTCTGACTCCTCGCAGCCCGGACTCCACAAGACCTCTGCTGCGTCCTGCGAATCCTGTAAGTCGCTCGGTGCGGCCTCCGTGGATCGGATGAGATCTGGGAGAAGCTGTCCCTTCATCTCTCTGTCCCTGAGCAGTTCCTGCAGTGCGGCCGGCGCATTAACCTGCTGGTAGGGGGCGCTGCCACTAGGGAATCCCGCTACCATGAAGGTCCCTCTACATGATGCCAGGACACGAGTACCCAGCAGCACACTGCCCCCTGCTGGCTTCTCATCCTCCCATCATGGTGCCATCTCTTTCCCAGGTAAGTGACGCGCCCAGCCGTCCACATGACTCAGCAGACCGGGCACCATCTTCCATTGCTCCATGGTCCTGTTCTGAGTGCCCACTGTAGGTAATTTTGGTGGTGACTGGGGTCACATGGACACATGGTTTGTGGCTCCACCGCCCCTTACACAGTCAGCTGCGATGCCCGGTGTGACGCCGTCCCATTATCACCAGCAGGGACTTTATCAGTAATTTGTCCTACAGTCGCTCTTCTGTGGGATCGGACCAGGTGACTAGTCTTCACTCTGTCGCCAGTTGTCCACTAACCACTCCATACCGGGAACGCCCCACAAGACCGGCGGTCATGGAGATCTGTTGACCAGCCGTCTACATGTCCCAATTCAACCCTCGCCACAGCCCCTCAGACAACTGCTTTATATGATTTGTGGCATCCACTAACACAATGACCGGTCAGATAACAGCGGCTGGAGCGTAGCCACATGGCACAAAGGAAAAAGAAGCGGGCACTGAAATGAAACTGTACTTCATGGCCGCGGGGCGCATTTCAAAAGGGTTTCTTCTGTAGTATTTTGAGCTACAAAGTTCTACCAATTTAGTTCTTGTCACCTCTCAAAAAATGCAATAAATCTGACCAAAAAGCCGGATGTACCCCAAAATGGTCCCAACAGACCCCGTGCGTGGGAAAATAGAAACATCATGAAGAGAAAAGGTTTTATTGAGCAAAACTGGAAAAACTTTAGAAATACATCATCTTGATATCCTCGTACCGACCTGCAGAAAGAAGGAATCCGGCCGCTTATACCGCATGGCGAATGCCAGGATTGGAAGGGAAAAGTTACAGCATTCTTTCACCCATTCCCCCCCCCCTCCCCCCAAGAAAAAAATTAATAGAAGTTCTACAATTCAGTAAATGGTGCCAATAAAAGGTACAGCTGCCGCGCAAAAACCAACCCCCGTGCGGCCGCGTCAGCCGGAGAATAAGAAAGGTATGGCTCTTGAAAAGGAGATGGAAATACAAAAAATTAGTTTCCTCCTTAAAGGGGTTTTCCGGACACAAAATAGAGATTTTGAAAATGCTGCCATCCATGTGGTCACGTCCGCAGTAAACACAGACTGTTACCTACAACTCCGAGGATGTAGCTCCACCCACTGCGCCTACAACTGACCAGCACCAACCTCCCTCTCGGGGGATTCACACCAGCCAATTCCTCCATTGAACAAAATGCGCACTGAAATAGACGCCATTGGTATTTCTTGCAGCGACACTGTGGGATAGAAAAGTCGCAGCGTGTTCTATTTTCCTGCGAATCTGCTGAAATCCCCCCCCTGTTGCTTCCAATGGCAGAGAAAAAACTTGCACCGCCCGCTCGTAGGCGCCTCAGCGAGGGCCGACTTTAATTTTTCCTATCGAAAATACATGCATTTTTTTTCTCGCAAATCGCAACACACTCGCCGTGAACATTGGCGGTTTACAAGTGCGACAGCGGTCACTCGCCCGTATGAATACACCCCACTCAAACAGCAGAGTGTAGAATAAGCCTTTAACCCCTTAATGGCATAGTACTATTGAAAAATAGAACTTGTCCCGCAAAAAACGAGCCCTCAGACATCTAGAACGATGGAGAGATAAAAGAGTTACGATTTTTTTAAAAGGAGGGAAGAAAAACCGGGAAAAAAAGGGGGTCTGCCAGTAATAATAATGGCTGCGGCTAAACAGGAAGCTGTTACGTCATCTCCCATCAGGCCCCGCCCTCTAGCGATGATTGGCTACATTTTCATGTAGATGCATGAGCCGGCTCACCGCCAGGGGATGAGGTGTATATATGCTGTTATGGCCGCCGGTGTCCTCACAGGCGGCCATGTTGCTGTGGATCAATTACAAGGAGCATCTGCTCTATATGCCTACTACTTTTGTCAGGGCGCGGAGCTGCTCTGTGCACTGCGGCAGTCTGACGGCATACGGCCGAGGCGCCATTTTCTTGTAGCCTCGCAAGCTGTGATTGCAGTACCTTAGAGGCAGAGCGGCAGTCACGTGATTAGAGTTCCCAGGATGCCCCGCGGTTTCTGAGACGCCGAGCGGCTCCTGACTGAGGTGATTGCCTGCTGACCGCCGGCCGTTGCCCATAGCAACCAGATGGCCGCTTTCATTTTCGGGCGGATGAGATGTGGTTGCTATGGGCAACGCCCAAATCTGTGTGATTTCTTGTGATATTAGCATTCTCGGAATCTCCTGTTCTGCCTCCACGTTCGGCGGACGAGGCGCCTTTCAGCTTTAGTTTTTCTGTTGTGATTTTAGCACCATCGGTGTAGAATGTGCGCGGTGGGCGGCGGCTGCTGCTGTTTCCTGCCTGTAGAGTGTAAGCTCCTGCGCTCGCGGTTTTGCCTTTCACCGCTGCGTTTCAGGTTTTCTCATTTTGCGCAGGACTTTCCCGTTTTGTAAAGTTCTGCAGAATACGGTGACGCTTTTTCCCTTTTTTGTTTTGCCAACGCACCAGACGCCATATTCACGGCCGTAAATCTGACCGGCTTCACACGGGCGTATTTGTGCGCCGTACACAGTGAATCGGCCCTGCTGATTCCACCGCTTCATTCGCACATATTTTGCGTCCAATTTTTCAGGCCTGTAAAAAGGATAGAAAGTAGAAGGCGATGGCGGCGCGCAATTCACAAGGAGATGCGTGAAACACGGCGTAATTCTGCTGAGAAAAGAACACGTCTGCAACTCCTCAGCCATTCCAATCGGTGCGTCTTGTTTGCCGCGCAGATGAGCACGTCCGGCGGCAGAAACAGCGCAGAACGCTTTGCCGGTGTGCGCCCAAAACGCCTCGTTCACAGCGCAAAAAAGGTGCACTAAGGCGTGCGCAGCCGTGCTTCTGTCCGCCTGAGGTCGCGGTCACGGCCGGACTTGTGCTGCGCTTTATGCAGCGAGTAGAACCTACTGATTTCATTGCGTCCGTTAACGTTCGTATTTTTCACGTGCGGCGGGCCTGATTGTGATCCGTATTACGTCCCGCCAGAGCGATGAAGGGCCGACGCCAACCTGTATGTTCCCAACAAGTCTGTGCGGTCTGTATTTGTGCGCACAGAAACCCGCAGGAGTCGGCAAAATGCAGCGGCGCGAATACGATTTATCAGTCATGTAAGCGTGCAGCATATTTATACGACTAAAACCGCATCCTCCGGCGTGAGCGACCCGCGGCCGCCCGCCTCTTATCTCTCTGCTTCGTTGTCTTCATTTTTCTTTTTCCTCTTCTCAGGGCTCCTTCACGCAGCTTAGATACGGATTCTGCGCATATTTTATACCCGCTGGTTACCGGCCCTCCCGTCGCCGTGCGCCATCCTGGTGAGTTCTCATCCAAGCGTGAAGCCAACGGGATTTTGTGCCTTTTTTTACGCCGATAGTCAGAAGAACGCTCACAAAAAGGGTATTTCGTTGCATGAATACTCTGCGTCCGCGCAGGCCAGGATGTGCAGACGCCCGTGGAATCGTACGCCCGTGGAATCGTACGCCCGTGGAATCGTACGCCCGTGGAATCGCATCCTCGGGGCGCGGAGGGAATATTCAGCCAACCTGAAGGATCCGCACCAAAACCCACATTCAGACCTGCAGATTTTGACATCCGAATATTCCGTCTCCAGTGAAATTGCGCTTAACCCCTCAACTCCCAGACATATATTCATGTCATGGGGAGGCGGGGTCTAATCCCACTCCATATACATGGCGGGTGCCGGCTGTCTTTGACGGATTGGGGTTTTTAACTATTTAAATGCCCAGATCGGTATTTAGAACTCCCAAACAGCCCCGCCCTCAATGCGGGTATGACCATCAGGTGGCGCCCTCAAGGCAGGTATGGAAAAACCCCTTATACCCCATATACCCCACCCTCAAGGCGGGTATGACCATCAGGTGGCATTTGGTTACCATGGTAGCCGGGGTCCTTCTAGTCATGCCTGTGGCGTGGCCTGGTAGCCCACCCGCCCGACTGCGGTATAATGCTATACTGCGGTATTACATTATACTCTAGGAGCGATCAGACGATCACAAGTTTAAGTTCTCGGTTGGGAGTAAAAAAAGTTTTAAGAATCATTAGAAAGAATAAAAGGTAATAAAGTCCCCCCCCCCTCCCCCCCCATATTTATAGCAAAAAGGTAAAACATATCTGGTATTGCTGCACCTGTAGTGCTGGGCTCCCACGGGACTGTTTGCTGCAGCGAATAGCGGGATAAGCGCAGCTTAAAAACCCGTGATACCTGGCCGCGGGTTTTGGAGCGGCTTTGCCGCATGCTTTTTCGTTGCGGCTCCTCCATAGAGAGGAGTGCGGCCGTAACAGGGGAAAAAAAGAATTGACATGTTGCGTCCCGGGAATCTGCGCCGCAGCGCCGGCTTTGCCACGACAGATTGTCCACCCCGTGTGAACAAGATATTTGACAAATCTCATCCACTTGGCTAATCCCGGGATTAGTGGCTGCAGCGAAATTCCGTGGCGAATCCACCCTGTGTGAACCCAGTCTAAAAGTCCTATCTGTCAAGCCAGTTTCGACGAGAGAGCGAATCAACAGCGGCCGGCGGCGGGAAAGGTAGGATTGTTTTTAAACTAAGGAAGAAAAACCCCAAACATTCCGCATCTTTAAGGGTGCCCACCCACTAGCGTTTTTTTTACTGCGAAATTCGCAGCGTTTTTTTTTTTCTGCAGGGGTCTTTGGGCTATGGGACATGCAAAGCTAAAATCGCGATCGTGCAAAATCGCGATTTTGCGTGATCGCGATTTTTACATTACAAGTCCCATAGACCCCCTGCAGAAAAAAAAAACCTGCGAATTTCGCAGTGAAAAAAAAACGCCAGTGGGTGGGCGCCCTAAGAGGTAAAGATCATTTTGTTGCCCGTCGTCTTCCTCTTCTGAAAGTAGCTGAAGTCTATGATGGAAGCGCGGCTCCACAGCGGGGGAACGATGTAGGAGAAAATGGTAGAATTTTATCGGATGAAAAAACGCGTTTCGCGGCCGCTGCGATAGAACAATCCAGAGGGGTCCGGAGCAAGAAACACTGAAAGGGGGACTAAGAGTCAGAAACCAGAGAGGAAACCTAAAATAAGGGGGTGAAATCTACTGATTCAGTACGTCTTAATAATAAATACAACTGATAATGCGGGTCATATCACTCCTCCTCTTCGTTTCTTCACCACGTTCTTCCTCATCCTTCTTGATGCATGCAGCAATATAAGACTTGTAGCCAGCAGCCTTCATATTAGGTGGGTGCTCTTAAAGGGGTTGTCCGATTACCGGCCATCCACTATCAGACCCCCTGTGTGACCGTAATAAACAGAAGTATACTCGCCCTTCCGGCGGGATCCGGCGCTGCAGCCCGCTGCCATCCTGGTGACAGATGATGTCACAGGAAATCAGGTGACTGTTGCAGCCAATGAGAGGCTCACAGTCTGAGCGCCATGATGCCAGGAGTTCACGAACGTGACGTCATATGATTCCCTGTGATGTCATCTGTCATAACAGACCTCAGGATCTCGGCGGGCGGGTAATTATATCACTGTTTATTATTTTCACACAGGGGTGCTATTGTAAAGGGATCGGCCAGTAACTGAACAACCCCTTTAAGGCCATATTTATTTATTACAGCCATACACATTAAAGGGATATTCCCATCCTGTAGCGTTTATGATCGGTAGGTTGTAGCTTCTACGCTCCTCACTGATCCCGAGGATGAAGGGTCTGGGACTGGTATGGCGCTGCATTTCCTTCACAGCAGCGCTCCCGGCCTCGCCGCTGTCCACCCAACTACAGAGCAGCAGCTTCCCTTGAATGGCGCAGCTGTGCAGAGAAAGACTGATGGCATACAGTGTCTCCAGGACATGCCACCACTTTACAAGATGGAAATTCATCTTTACGTGTCGCCTGCGAGGCGGTCATTGGTATTTTGATCCAGGAAGTCTTTTCTCCTGTTCCTGCAGCTCTGGGATCATCGCTGACGGCGTTTCTTCCATGACCGGTTTCCACTACGAGGCATGTAAACCTCCCGAGGCGTTTCTTCCATGACCGGTTTCCACTACGAGGCATGTAAACCTCCCGACCCGCTGATGATGAAGACGGACAATGATGTGATGACCAAGCGGATATTAAATGTCACCCTGGAGATTATCTACCTGCTGACCGGAGAGGTGAGGGATTCGGAGAGGTGGGTCACATGACATGATTTGGGGACGTTCTCAGTGCAATTTGCCTTGTAGTTTCTTTGACTCTCTGTCTTGGTTTCTATCTCACTTCTTAGGATTATGGACCAGTAAAGAAGTCCATCCAGCAGGTGACGCCCAGCGACTCCCCCCGAGTATCAAGAGGAAGGACCCCGAACCCCGCAGCAGAGCCTAAAGGTTACTTTCCGATACAGGAGAAAGACCACGAGAAGAAGATCCTCCATCTGACCAACAGGATCATTGAGCTGCTGACGGACGAGGTGAGGAACGGGGGTCATTATACACAGAGGGGGTGCGTCCAGACGGCGCTGAGCGTCTCCTTGTCTGCGGCAGGTTGCTGTACGCCGTCAGGACGTCGCTGTGTATCTCACGGTGGAGGAGTGGGAGTATCTAGAAGGACACAAGGATCTGTACAAGGACGTTATGATGGAGGCTCAGCAGCGCCTCCCATCACCGGGTAAGATGAATAACTATATACTCACGTCCTGTGATACGTCCTATATATACAGTGTAGTCAGTCACTGACTGCCCCCTACAGATGGGAGATCTACCAGACCAGACAGCCCGCAGGAGACTACAGAGAACAGTCGCAGCATCCCGCAGGAGTATCAGGTAGATGGACTCAATCATCTGTAGAGCATATATCCTCATATCCTTCTCTGATGATAGATGACCCCCTCAACCCTAATGACCTCGTTATAATATGTAACTCTGAGTATCCGCACTGTATTTAGGATGGAAGCCTAAGAATTATCAAAGTAGAAGTGGAAGAGATGAAAGAGTTAGAAGAAGAGCAGCAGAAAGAGGAGACGTCTACGAAGAGTGAGTGAGGAGTCTGAAGTATGTATTTAATATCACAGTGCATGTAAAAGTCCGAACTAATAAAATATCACTGTTTGTCTCATATTCGGGACTTTTCCATGCACGTAGATACCAAATATGTGCTGTTTTTTTTAAATGGGAAAAGGGAGTGTTTTGAACTTGAAATATATTTTTTTAATATTCTTTTTTTTTACTGTAAATCCTTTGAAGTTTTATTTAGTCCCCAAACGGGACTTGAACTTGTGATCACATGATCACTTGTACTACATAATGCAATACTTCAGTCTTGGCTCCATTCAACCTTTGTGACCGCATTATGTACATTTCCGTTTTGCAGTTGAGAAGGGGTTAAAGTACTCTCAACCAGCTGTGAATAGAGAGTGACCCCACATAGTAACATGGTATGCTAAGACAAAGGACCATCCAGCCTGTTTCCACCCCCCCTTGTTGATCCAGAGGAAGGCAAAAAAAACAGTGAGACAGAAGCCAATTTACCCCATTTTTGGGGAAAAAATCCTTCTCGTCTCCATAACGGCAGCCAGAAGAATCACTGGTTCAACCTTTGATAGTTCCTACCTGAATGTAAGACCCGGACCACCACCCTGCTGGTCACCTGATGTCTATATCCTGTAATATCATAGTGTTCTAGAAAGACATCTAGTCCCTATTAAACTCCTCTATGGATTTTGCCATCACCACATCCTCAGGCAGAGAGTTCCACAGTCTCACTGCTCTTACAGTAAAGAACCCCCTTCTGTGTTGGTGATGAAACCTGTTTTCCTCTAATCGTAGCGGATGCCCTCTTGTTACCGTCGCAGTCCTGGGCATAAACAGATCCTGGGAGAGATCCTTGTATTGTCCCCTCATGTACTTATACATAGTTATTTGGTCGCCTCTTAACCTTCTTTTCTCCAGGGTGAATAATCCCAGTTTTGGTGCCTCTCTGGGTATTCCAGTCCCGTCATTCCATGTATTAGTTTAGTTGCCCTTCTTTGAACCCCCTCCAGCACTGTAACATCTTTCCTGAGCACCGGTGACCAGAATTGTACGCAGTATTGGGGGCCTGACAAGTGCCTTATATAGTGGGAGGATAATGTTCTCAGCCCTCGCCCCTATACCTCTTTTAATGCATCCCAAGACTTTATTGGCTTTTGCAGCAGCTGACTGGCATTGGTTACTCCAGTTTAGTCTACAGTCCACTAGTACCCCCGGGTCTTTTTCCATCTCCCTTTTCCCTAGCAGTATCCCATTTAGTGTATATTGGTGACATCCGTTTCTCCTGCCCATGTGCAGAACCTTACATTTATCCACATTGACCTTCATTCACCATTTTCCCCCCAAGCCCCCGGCTTATCTCGGTCCGTTTGTAGCTGCACATTGTCCTCCGTCGCATTAATTATATTGTATAATTTTGATTCATCTGCAAATATCGATATTTTGCTGTGCAGCCCCTCTATCAGGTCGTTGGTAAATATATTGAACAGAATGGGACCCAATACTGAACCCTGTGGCCCCCCACTAGCAACGGTGGCCCAATCAGAGTATGAGCCATTTATTACCACCCTCTGCTTTCTATCTCTGAACCAGTTCTTTACCCACTTACACATGTTTTCACCCAATCCGAGCTGCCTCATTTTATATATCAGCCTATTATGCGGCACGGTCTCAAATGCTTTAGAGAAGTCCAGATATACGAGATCAATAGATTCTCCCTGGTCCAGCCTAGAGCTTACTTCATCGTAGAAGCTGATCAGATTGGTCTGACATGATCGCCCCCTCATGAACCCATGCTGGTGAGGAGTTATTCCGTTGTTCTCCTTGAGGTATTCCAGGATGGCATTTCTCAGAACCCCCCCCTAATATTTTTCCAGTTATTGAAGTGAGACTTACCAGCCTGTAGTTACCAGACTGTCTTCTTGACCCTTTTTTGTATATTGGAACCACGTTGGCAATGCACCAATCCAATGGTACAACTCCGGTCTCAATAGTGTCCCTAAATATAAGACATAGCGGTCTATCTATCACATCACTTAGTTCCCTTATGACCCTTGGGTGTATTCCATCTGGGCCCCGTGATTTGTCAATTTTTTTAAAATCTTTTTTTAGCCGGCTCTGCACTTCCTCCTATGTTAGGCATGCAATATTTAGTAGGGGGTTCCGTTCTGTTCCCCTGCATCTCATGTGACATTTCTTTTTCCTTTGTGAATACACTTGAGAAAAAACTATTTAATAGGTTTGCCTTCCCTCCATCACCTTCTATGGTTTCTCCTGCATTATTTGTTAAAGGGCCAGCGCTCTCAGTGCAAATCCTTTTACTGTTTATATAATTGAATAATAGTTTCGGGTTGTTTTTGCTCTCTTTGGCGATCCGTCTTTCTGTCTCCTCCTTGGCAGTTTTGATCTTATCTTTGCATATTTTGTTTTTTTTCCTGTATGATTTTAGTGTTTCTTTGCTGCCTTCTTGCTTTAGTAGTTTGAACGCTTTCTTTTTTCGTTTATTGCCCCTCTTACAGTCTTGTCGAGCCACACTGGTTTCCTTCTACTTGTAGTTCTTTTTTTTTTAAAGGGAATGACCTGCTCACATGAGGTGATTAGGATCCTCTTAAACTCCTCCCATTTGTCGTCTGTACTGATATTTTTGAGGATGTTGTCCCAATTAATGTTACCGATAGTAGTTCTAAGCTGATCACATGTTGCTTTACTAAAGTTCAGCTTTTTTTCGCTCTCTGATAAGGCTTCTTATTGGATGACAGCTGGAAGTTACTTCGCTGATCACACTTTGACGGGTCATAAAAACATGTAAATCCAGTTTTTTGTGTAATCTAGGGGCAGCTGGTCAGCGGAGGTGATGGCATACGGCCGCTGTCTCTGACGCAGGCTGAAGCGACTTATCATTGCTGTGTAAGAACGTTTATACTACTTGGATCTTAAGAGCGGGTCGCTGGATGGAGAGTTCGGGTGATTTTAGAGTGATTTTTCAGTACAATGCAGCCCTCATACGCCGAGGTCAGGGAAGGCAGGAATGAAAAAATGAAAATAACAAAGTAAAAAATGGGGGGTCCTGAAGGGGTTAAACAGAGTGAACGGCTGATGATCCCAAAAACTAATTCATTTCCGGAACACAGACTCCAGATGATTGTGGAGTGACCTCTCTGTTTCTTGCAGGCGCATCCAGTAAGATCAGCGCATCAGACAGACGTCCCAGGAGGAGCCATCGGGAGTCTACAGATGAGAAGGACCGCGGCCCGCAGGACCATCAGGTTAGACGGGGATGATTGTACTATGAACTCATATTTATCCTCTCTCCACTTCAAGTGACCCTCTGATCCTGGACAAACAAAGATGGCCGCACCACATCTGTGCCCACCTGATGCTCGCCGTGTTAGTATAACACACTCCACCTGCTCCAACTAACCAGCACTGTCCAGATGGGCCGCGCTGCCCGGTCAGAGCATCATGTAGTGTCTTGGGGCTCACGGGGGGGTATGTGTCCCGTGTATTTTTTATGTGCGCAAAATAAGAGGGGGTCTCTGTAGGGTTACTGCACCCCTCGGAGTGAGAAGGAGACTGAATGGAGTGCCGGTCATGCAAGCGCACTAACACTCCATTCACTTTCAATGGGACTGCTGAGATAGCCGAGTGACAACCGCTCAAGCATTGCCATCAGGCCCATTGAAATCAATGTAGCGCTGACTGTACATATGTGGCCAGAGCTACATTTACAGTGACGCCACTACGGGGGAAGGAGAGACCCCCACAGTGATAGGACAATGAGACCCCCACTGATCAGCAAGTTATTCCTTGGCCTGTGGATAGCAGATAACTTGTAGTTGTGGTACAACCCCTATAAAAAGGCTTCTGATATGTTATAGTGACCTGTCAAAAGTTTTAGATTGGGGGGGGGGGGGTCGGTTTACAGCCTCCATAGTTTATCTTTAGAGCTCCAAACAGGGACAGAAACCACAAACTAGCACAGTGCTTGGGTAGATCTCCTATGCGTTTTAAGAGTTAGTGGGGGGTCTCAGTCCCCGGACCCCCACTGATTACGACTTGTTGCTATGCCATAGTAGAATTCTTTACATTTCGGTTACCCTTTAATGTCTAAGATTACTAAATGCTTCCAGTGGATGAATCTTGTGTCTCCCAACCGCCCAAGTGGTGACGCTTACAGGAAATTGTGCTCTATTTAGGACGGAAGCTTAAAAATCATCAAAGTTGAACTTGTGGAGACAGCAGTGTGGGGGGACGAGCCGGGCAGCCAGGAAGCCCCTGCAGAGAGCGGTCCAGGTGAGTGATGAGCTCGGCCACCTGATGTTTATCCTTATAAGGTTTTTATGTTTCTATTGATGCGGCTGTGTGAGGCCCCCCCTTTTTTTTCTGTGAGGTGACCTGTAGTTTTTATTGGTACCGGTTTTGGGGTACATATTTTTGATTGCCCTTTAAGTAGTTTTTTTCTTGGTGACAGGGGGGACCAAAATGTGTAGTTCTGGCATTACATTTTTTTTTCTGACGGGTGTTCACCATGCAGGATAAATAATGGGAACTTTTAATAAATTAGATTTTTATACTTTTATTATTTTTTGTAATAGTTAAAAAGATCTTTATTTTACTTATATTTCCCTTTTTTTTTTTCTTTTAGCCCCCATAGGGAGACTTGAACGCGCGGTCATTTGATTGCTTATACTGTATACTGCTATACTATGGGGGCACAGTCGGGACAATTTAATCTCAATTGGGACATTTAAATGCTGCTGTTAATGGTTACAATCAGAGTTTTCTTCGCTTGCTGTTGTTGCAGGCGGGTGATGCCCATCGTGTAGGGAGCGAGGGAGCGGGCTCGGTTTCTGAGTTTGCTCTATACAACGACACCAGATATGTGCTCTACATGTACAGTGTTCGTCAGGAAGGGGTTAATGCTTGTCACTGTTATATATGGCGTCAGCTAAAAACATCTAGCGACCATTGGGAATACAGGTTCTTACCGGCCAGTAAAAGAGACTGCTGGCCCGAGGCAGGGGTGTTATTTATTCACCCCCAGAGCAGAACTCCAAAGTGCGTTTCTAGTACTGACCGACTCTCTATCTTGCAGGTCCGGCATCATCCAGTTTGGATAACATATTTCCATGTACCGAATGTGGGAAATGTTTTACCCACAAATCAAAGCTCAATAGACACAAAAGGACTCACACGGGTGAAACACCATTTTCATGTGCCGACTGTGGAAAATGCTTTAAACATAAGACTTCGCTTGTCGACCACCAGAGAATCCACACGGGGGAGAAGCCGTTCGCCTGCTCCTATTGTGGACAGAGATTCGCCCATAGATCCATTGTCATCGACCACGAGAGGACTCACACGGGCTTCAAGCCCTTCTCATGCTCCTTCTGTCGCCAGTGCTTCACCATGAGATCCACCTACGTCAACCACCTGAGGATCCACACGGGGGAGAAGCCGTTCTCCTGCTCGGACTGCGGGAAATGTTTTACTCAGAAATCGGCACTCGACAAACATAAGTTCCTTCACACCGGTGAGAGGCCCTTCTCGTGTACCGAGTGCGGGAAGAGCTTCTCGAGGAGGTCGCTTCTTGTAGAACATGAGAGGACTCACACTGGGGAACGGCCGTTTTCATGTTCCGAGTGCGGTAAATCCTTCGCCCATAAATCCACCCTTTCGGCGCACAAGATAAGTCACTCGGGGCTGAAGATGTTCTCCTGCTCTCAGTGCAACAAATCCTTCACCACCAAGAAAGGTCTTGTAAGACATTGGCAGATCCACACGGGAGATAAGTAATTACGATGCAATGAATGTTGTGGAAACTGGTATGAAAACCGCTGCCGATGGATTTTCGTTGCTAATAGTGGGTATATTGAACCCAAAATGATGGGCGCAGAAAGAGTCTTGATCTCCCCCAACTTCTTATCCTGCTAGCCTCAAATATTGGCAGACCCCCAACTAAATTGGTCTCCTCTGAGATGCTGCTTGAGATACTCATGGTTGTATTCAGGAAGACCTTACACCTTCAGCAGTTACCAAGTATTAGTAACCCCTTCCTGCTCGTACATCTCCAAGGAGAACCGGACGCGTCATCACCATCATAAAGTCACAAAAGGTGGGCATCCGTGAAGAGCTGGACCTTCATCCAAGCCAAGTCGTAAATGGAACTATTGTAAAAGTTAAAGGGGCATGCCAGGCTTTTTTAACTGATGACCTATCCGCTCACTGGGTCACCAGTAGTTGATGGATCGGCGCTCTTCCTCCAGAGGAGCATAGTCAGAACATCACATCCTGAGCAGGAAATGTAGGAGCAACACGGCACTCCTATTGATTTCCGTTGGAGTGAAGCCACTGCTCCGTCGTCTTTCCCTGACCACTGATGTCTGACCCGCTGCACTGTTCAGTGGGCGGGACAATCAACTGATGGATGGGGGTGCCGAGCGAAAAGATCATCACTTAAAAAGAATGATCAGAATATCCCTTTAAGGCCGCCTACACACGGGCGGATTTGCATTGCAGAATCTGGAGAGAGCGTCCGCCTCCGGATTCGGCAGCAAATACTATTCATAGCATGCTGCAGAAAAGTGATTCTCCGTGCACACGAGAGGAAACAAGTTGTTGTTTCTGTTCGCAGATGAAAGATCGCCGCACGCTCCATTTTTGCACGGATTCTGCGCAGACAGCTTCTATTGAAGTCAATGGAGGCCATCTGATCCGTGGCCCTTCCGCAATTGACATTGCAGAAAAGTGGCGGATACTGAGTCATCAGTAGGCGATGTCACAGGAAAAGCGGGAGCTTAAAGAAAAAAATCTGTACTACGGCGAACCGCGCATAAAAGAAAAGGAGGTATGCGCGGCCGCCGCTGCTGCCGCATGCAGGATTCGACCCGCTGGTGTGCTTGAGGCCTAAGACTCCGGTCACTGGGCTTGCAGAGAATAACACCTTTGTAGCATCAATGAAATTGTCCGTGATCCAGACTTCAGGTTGTGAGACGGGAAGTAGAGGTCGGCCATATTGGCTCTCGTAGGCCGGCATCTGCTGTCATTCAAAGTCTGACAATCCTCTTATTTTCCTAACGCTCTCGCTGTGCAAGGATATTACGCTTGATTGAATCCACGTCCCTCAGTGGGAATCCCCGATCCAAATGTCAGATGTGTCTGTAGAGCCATAAACCAATAAAGTGTGTAAATCGTCAGTTGCATCTCTTGGAATGGTTTACTGAGGATGAAGGACATTAGAGAGCGATGCCATAGGATACATTGGTTGGAAAAAGCATGCCTTTCCTCCTGCTTGCTCGGCAGCCTCTTGGCATTGAGCATGCCCCTCATAAAATTACTAGCAGGACTAGATTAGTATTCCGTGTTCTCATCCCCGTGTTCTCATGCGTTCTCTATTCCCACTTTAGTGTTATTCGTAGTGTCGTCCGTAACGTAGTATGGAAGTCTGAAGACAAACCGTCCTACCGACAGTAACTGGACACCTGATGGAGAATCACAAGTAGTAGTTATTTCCAGATATTAGATACTTGGGCTCTAATGACATGGGATACTCTTCGTGGCAGTCTGTCTACTAGCGTCTGCTACACTTCAGCTGGTATTTCCCTCCATGCATCCTACAAATGTCTGGCGAGTTTTCTCAAAGAAGATGGATGTTGTTTATATTTCCTGACTCGACATTCCACTTTGTCCCAAAGATATTCAGTAGGTTCAGGTCAGGACTTTGTGCGGGCCGACCAACTGTGGAACATCCATATCCACAAACCAACATAGACCAGCGTTGGATGTGTGATGAGGCGCATGGTCTTGTTGGAAGTATGGCCGACCATCCCCAGGGGATTGTCACATTGTCGGTAGCACATTATTGTCTAGAACAGGGGTCCCCAACCACCGGGGCCGGGCCGTTGGGTGGTTAGCGCCGGTCCGTGGCACCGCCGGGAACTTTTGCTCTAAACACAAGGCCCGCGGCCCGAATCCGGGCCGCTGCCTTGTGCTATGTGGCCCGCGGCGTGCCGACGCCGCTGACCACTGAAGCGATTACCAGCGGGGGTGCCGCAGCTCCCCGCTGGTAATCGCGCTGTTCCCGGCTCACACACTTACGTCTATGCAGCCAGATTCCCCTCCCCGAGTCCCCTGCTCATTAGTTCCGCAGGAGAGGACTCGGGGAGAAAGCGTTCCGGGCTGCACACTGACGTCCGGGCAAGCAGAGAGAGAGCGACAGCAGGGAGGAGGTAAGTATATGGGTTGGGGGGGCTGCCTGTTACTGGAGGGGCTGCATATTATGAGGGGGGGCTGCCTATTACTGGGGGGGCTGCCTATTACTGGGGGGGAGTGGAGGCTACTTATTACAGGGGAAGGGGCTGCCTATTACTGGGGGGGGGGGCTGGTTATTACTGGGGGGTGGGGGCTAGTTATTACAGGGGAAGGGGCTGCCTATTACTGGGGGGGCTGGTTATTACAGGGGAAGGGGCTGCCTATTACTGGGGGGAGGACCTGCTTATTACTAGGGGGGCTGCTTATTACAGGGGAAGGGGCTGCTTATTACTGGGGGGGCTACTTATTACAGGGGAAGGGGCTGCCTATTACAGGGGGGGTCTGCTTATTACAGGGGAGGGGGCTGGTTATTACTGGGGGAGTGGGGGCTACTTATTACTGGGGGGGGACCTGCTTATTACTTGGGGGGCTGCTTATTACAGGGGAAGGGGCTGCCTATTACGGGGGGGGGGGGCTGCCTATTACTGGGGGGGCTGCTTATTACTGGGGGGGACCTGCTTATTACAGGGGAAGGGGCTGCTTATTACTGGGGGGGCTGGTTATCACTGGGGGGGGGGCTACTTATTACAGGGGAAGGGGCTGCCTATTACGGGGGGTCTGCTTATTACGGGGGGGGCTGGTTATTACTGGGGGGGTGAGGGCTACTTACTACTGGGGGGACCTGCTTATTACTGGGGGGAGCTGCTTATTACAGGGGAAGGGGCTGCCTATTACTGGGGGGGGGCTGCCTATTACGGGGGGGCTGGTTATTACTGGGGGGGGGCTACTTACTACTGGGGGCTGCCTATTACTGGGGGGGGACCTGCTTATTACTGGGGGGGGTTGCTTACTGGGGAGGCTGCTTATTACTGGGGGGTGGGGGGGCTACTTATTACAGGGGAAGGGGCTGCCTATTACTGGGGGGGCTGGTTATTACTGGGGGGGGGGGCTACTTATTACAGGGGAAGGGGCTGCCTATCACTGGGGGTGTTGCTTACTGGGGGGGGCTGTTTATTACTGGGGGGGTGGGGGCTACCTATTACAGGGGAAGGGGCTGCTTATTACTGGGGGGAGGGCTGCCTATTACTTGGGGGAGGGGGGGCGCTGCCTATTACTGGGGGTGGGGCGCTGCCTATTACTGGGGGTGGGGGGACCTGCTTATTACTGGGGGGGCTGCTTATTACTGGGGTGGGGGCTACTTATTACAGGGGGAGGGGGCTGCTAATTACTGAGGGGTGGGGGCTGTCTATTACTGGGGGGGAGATAAATTATATGCTGCCCTATGTGTGTGCTGGGGGGGGGGGGGGGATATATTATACAGCCCTATGTGTGTACTGCCAGGACATTCTAAATGTCATAATTAAATAAGAATGCACTAGACTCCAACCCCCTTCATAACCCCGCCCCCTATAACCAAAGCCCCGCCCAACCCTGCCGGGCCTTGTAAAAATGGTCTTGCTTGAAGCTGGTCCCTGGTGCCAAAAAGGTTGGGGACCACTGGTCTAGAAGGTCAGGGTCACCTCCATGTTCTTGTCACTACAACCAACAGACCGAGACCATGCCACGTACCACATCCCCAGACCATAGCAGACCCTGCACAGTACTTATGACTTGGCACAAGATGTTCCCCAGGATCCTCCACACGCAGGTACAGACATCTGATATGAGGATGTAGCGTGATTCATCACTCCATAGAACTTCTTCTATTGCTCAGCTGTCCAATGACGTCGCTCGTTGCACTATTGCCGATGTATCTTGTGTGAGAGAACTCGCTAGACGTTTTCAGCTTGTATTTCCCTCCATTCATCCTGCAATGTCTCACTGCTCTTACAGTAAAGAACCCCTTCTATGTCGTGCAGAAACCTTCTTTCCTCTAGATGTAGAGGGCGCCCCCTTGTTGCAGTCCTGGGTATAACTAGATCATGGGAGTAACTTATCGCAAGGCAGATTTTTATCCTTTGTAAGGAAATTATGAAGATTCCTACTAAATGACAGCAAGCAGAGATCTTGAAAAGTGTCAGGAATTGATACAGAGGGTATATTAAAAATGGCATAACTTTTTTCATTACACAAATAATAGCCTTTATGTGCAGAAACCCCTTTAATAGCCACCTTGATGATGAGGTCAGATCCTCTTCCTGGTGGTTCAGGCTGAGTAGTTCTGTTGCCTTGCAGCACTGGGGATTGATTACAGTCCAGGTGTTTGATGTGTCGGATCTCAGCCATTAAAAGGTGTCATTTCTACAAGATTTAGTTATCTTACCAAGAGTGATAACATTTCACCTCAAGCACACCTGATGCAACTAGTGATGGTTTTAATTAGTTGCCTCAGGTGTGCTTGAGACAACACCTGCTTTGTGAGCTCTTATGAGGAGTTCTATTCAGGTATCCGAAGCAAACCTCAAAATGTGTGGTGGGATGTGAAGAAGACGGCTGCAGCACATAACCCCAGCAGTATTAGTGACCTGGAGGCCATTGGCCATGAAGGACTCCTCAGGAACACTGCCATCTGCTGGATATTATGTGTGCAGCAGGTCAACGGCAGAAAGTGCTCTGCTAAGGCTGTACTCACACGGCTGGGGAAATCGTGTGAGATGTGTGCGTTACGAGGCGCACAAATATGAACCATACATGTGAGCGATTCTTACTCCCTCATCACATCGCACTGCGATGCGGGAAACAAACCGGGGAACGTCCTATCTTTGGGCGTTGGGAACTCCGCCAAGCCGCCAAGACTATGCAGCCATTGGCTACCACAGCTGGGTGGGGTCTCCCCTACAAGTGCATGAGAATGGAAGCCGATGCGGGGTCACTCCGTGTCATTGGTGGGGTCTCCCACTTCAGGAAGCGTCCCCAATCACAAGGTTCTGCGCACTTTCCGGTATTGTCCGACATGATTTTCAGCGCAGTTCCGGGTCTTTGAATGCAGCAATGAAAAATATCCCAAAATGGGGGTTTTATTGTGCAAAGTGGAAAAACAGAAAAAACCATAATTTTAGTATCATGATAAGAGTGCCGAGCCGCAGGAAAGTCTTCATCTAGGCCGGCCGCACATTCACGTAATTCGCGGCTCGCTATGGCCGCGCACGGAGATAAAACCTGCTGCCATCTTTACGGTGAGCGTACATTAGCGGGGGGAGGGGCTGTGGCAGATCGGTACGACATATTTTGCGCCTGGACAACGCCGTAACCACACGGTCGCGTGACGGAGCCGCCGAGAGAATGCGGTCAAAAAAATGTTTTTTATTCTCCCCCCAAAAGCCAATTGCTAAAAGTTCTCCATTATTTGTACCGATGAGGACGCCAGGCGGCCGCGGCGAACAGGGCGGGAAGGTAAAAGGTACGGCTTTGGAAAAATGGAGATGAAAATCCCCCAAGACTCCGTGCGTCCCGAGGGCCAAAACAGGTCGCGGCACTAAGGGGTTAAAATCGGAAATGATAGCAGAAACCTCCTCGGTCCGGCAGCGGATGCAGGCGTCATGTTATGGGTGTAGCGCCCCCATCTGTCGCGCTCACAGCAGCACCGTTACTAGGAGTGACGTGAACGGCCCCCATGTTTGTTGTGAAGATGTCATTTTTTGCACTCCGTAGACAATTTGTGCTTTTATATCCCCAAAGGCGTTCCTGTACCAGCAGCCCCCCCCCCCCTCATGGACGGCTGCAGCGCCCCCACAACACGGACGGGCAGGCAGGGAGTTTATGACAGCGCTTGTCGTTATTATTACCCCCCTTATCACTGTCGACTCTAGTTCACATATCTGCCCTGATTGGCGGAGACGACTCATGTGACTGCTCACGTCACGTGTCATCGGCACTATCGGCCGGCCGGCAGAGGTTCCCCTTACAGACGCTTGGGCCGCCATGTTGTTGTAGTCCTAAACAATAAACGTTGGTTCCTTACGCCGGCTTCGTTATTTGACAGTGAACATAAATCGATGCTTTTCCTCTACTTATCGATACCTCACCGATGTGTCAATTCTCATTCGCAAACAATAGTAATGGCCGAGTGTGAGGAGGAGGAGGAGGAGGCGCCGGGTCTCTGTAGTCTTACAAGCCGGCTGTGGTGTGATGCGGATTATAGAGCGACAATCACGTGACTACAACTCCCAGACAGCGCTGCGGCACCAAATGTGATTCGTTTGATAGTTATAGGAGCTGCCTGAGATCTGAGAGCTTCGTGTGGTAATGTATCCACTACTAGTACCTGCATCAATACAACCCCCATCATTACCACTACTAGTACCTGCATCACTACTACCCCCATCATTACCACTACTAGTACCTGCATCACTACTACCCCCATCATTACCACTACTAGTACCTCCATCACTACTACCCCCATCATTACCACTACTAGTACCTGCATCACTACTACACCCATCATTACCACTACTAGTACCTGCATCACTGCTGCCCCATCATTACCACTACTAGTACCTCCATCACTACTACCCCCATCATTACCACTACTAGTACCTGCATCACTACTACCCCCATCATTACCACTACTAGTACCTCCATCACTACTACCCCCATCATTACCACTACTAGTACCTCCATCACTACTACCCCCATCATTACCACTACTAGTACCTGCATCACTACTACCCCCATCATTACCACTACTAGTACCTCCATCACTACTACCCCCATCATTACCACTACTAGTACCTGCATCACTACTATCCCCATCATTACCACTACTAGTACCTGCATCACTACTACCCCCATCATTACCACTACTAGTACCTGCATCACTACTACCCACATCATTACCACTACTAGTACCTGCATCACTACTGCCCCCATCATTACCACTACTAGTACCTGCATCACTACTACCCACATCATTACCACTACTAGTACCTGCATCACTACTACCCCCATCATTACCACTACTAGTACCTGTATCACTGCTGCCCCATCATTACCACTACTAGTACCTGCATCACTGCTGCCCCATCATTACCACTACTAGTACCTCCATCACTACTACCCCCATCATTACCACTACTAGTACCTGCATCACTACTACCCCCATCATTACCACTACTAGTACCTGCATCACTGCTGCCCCATCATTACCACTACTAGTACCTGCATCACTGCTGCCCCATCATTACCACTACTAGTACCTGCATCACTACTGCCCTCATCATTACCACTACTAGTACCTGCATCACTACTACCCCCATCATTACCACTACTAGTACCTGCATCACTGATGCCCCATCATTACCACTACCAGTACCTGCATCACTACTGCCCTCATCATTACCACTACTAGTACCTGCATCACTGCTGCCCCATCATTACCACTACTAGTACCTGCATCACTGCTGCCCCATCATTACCACTACTAGTACCTGCATCCCTACTGCCCTCATCATTACCACTACTAGTACCTGCATCACTACTACCCCCATCATTACCACTACTAGTACCTGCATCACTGCTGCCCCATCATTACCACTACTAGTACCTGCATCACTACTACCCCCATCATTACCACTACTAGTACCTGCATCACTGCTGCCCCATCATTACCACTACTAGTACCTGCATCACTACTACCCCCATCATTACCACTACTAGTACCTGCATCACTACTACCCCCATCATTACCACTACTAGTACCTGCATCACTACTACCCCCATCATTACCACTACTAGTACCTGCATCACTACTACCCCCATCATTACCACTACTAGTACCTCCATCACTACTACCCCCATCATTACCACTACTAGTACCTCCATCACTACTACCCCCATCATTACCACTACTAGTACCTCCATCACTACTACCCCCATCATTACCACTACTAGTACCTCCATCACTACTACCCCCATCATTACCACTACTAGTACCTCCATCACTACTGCCCTCATCATTACCACTACTAGTACCTCCATCACTACTACCCCCATCATTACCACTACTAGTACCTGTATCACTACTACTCTCATCATTACCACTACTAGTACCTCCATCACTACTACCCTCATCATTACCACTACTAGTGACTCCATCACTACTACCCTCATCATTACCACTACTAGTACCTGCATCACTACTACCCTCATCATTACCACTACTAGTACCTGCATCACTACTACTCTCATCATTACCACTACTAGTACCTCCATCACTACTACCCTCATCATTACCACTACTAGTGACTCCATCACTACTACCCCCATCATTACCACTACTAGTACCTCCATTACTACTACCCCCATCATTACCACTACTAGTACCTCCATCACTACTACCCTCATCATTACCACTACTAGTACCTGCATCACTACTACCCTCATCATTACCACTACTAGTACCTGCATCACTACTACCCCCATAATTACCACTACTAGTACCTGCATCACTACTACCCCATCATTACCACTACTAGTACCTGCATCACTACTACCCCCATCATTACCACTACTAGTACCTCCATCACTACTACCCTCATCATTACCACTACTAGTACCTCCATCACTACGACCCTCATCATTACCATTACTACTGCCCCCATCATTACCACTACTAGTACCTCCATCACTACTACCATCATCATTACCACTACTAGTACCTGCATCACTACTACTCTCATCATTACCACTACTAGTACCTCCATCACTACTGCCCCCATCATTACCACTACTAGTACCTCCATCACTACTACCCCCATCATTACCACTACTAGTACCTCCATCACTACTACCCCCATCATTACCACTACTAGTACCTCCATCACTACTGCCCTCATCATTACCACTACTAGTACCTCCATCACTACTACCCTCATCATTACCACTACTAGTACCTGCATCACTACTGCCCTCATCATTACCACTACTGGTACCTCCATCACTACTACCCCCATCATTACCACTACTGGTACCTGCATCACTACTACCCTCATCATTACCACTACTAGTACCTGCATCACTACTAGCCCCATCATTACCACTACTAGTACCTGCATCACTACTACCCCATCATTACCACTACTAGTACCTGCATCACTACTACCCCCATCATTACCACTACTAGTACCTCCATCACTACTACCCCCATCATTACCACTACTAGTACCTCCATCACTACTACCCCCATCATTACCACTACTAGTACCTCCATCACTACTACCCTCATCATTACCACTACTAGTACCTCCATCACTACGACCCTCATCCTTACCACTACTAGTACCTCCATCACTACTGCCCCCATCATTACCACTACTAGTACCTCCATCACTACTGCCCCCATCATTACCACTACTAGTACCTCCATCACTACTACCCTCATCATTACCACTACTAGTACCTGCATCACTACTACTCTTATCATTACCACTACTAGTACCTCCATCACTACTGCCCCCATCATTACCACGACTAGTACCTCCATCACTACTACCCCCATCATTACCACTACTAGTACCTCCATCACTACTGCCCCATCATTACCACTACTAGTACCTGCATCACTACTACCCCCATCATTACCACTACTAGTACCTGCATCACTACTACCCCCATCATTACCACTACTAGTACCTCCATCACTACTACCCCCATCATTACCACTACTAGTACCTCCATCACTACTACCCGCATCATTACCACTACTAGTACCTCCATCACTACTACCCCCATCATTACCACTACTAGTACCTCCATCACTACTACCCCCATCATTACCACTACTAGTACCTCCATCACTACTGCCCTCATCATTACCACTACTAGTACCTCCATCACTACTACCCTCATCATTACCACTACTAGTACCTCCGTCACTACTGCCCTCATCATTACCACTACTAGTAGCTCCATCACTACTGCCCTCATCATTACCACTACTAGTACCTCCATCACTACTGCCCCCATCATTACCACTACTCGTACCTCCATCACTACTACCCTCATCATTACCACTACTAGTACCTGCATCACTACTACCCTCATCATTACCACTACTAGTACCTGCATCACTACTACCCCCATCATTACCACTACTAGTACCTCCATCACTACTGCCCTCATCATTACCACTACTAGTACCTCCATCACTACTGCCCTCATCATTACCACTACTAGTACCTCCATCACTACTGCCCTCATCATTACCACTACTAGTACCTCCATCACTACTGCCCTCATCATTACCACTACTAGTACCTCCATCACTACTACCCTCATCATTACCACTACTAGTACCTCCATCACTACTGCCCTCATCATTACCACTACTAGTACCTCCATCACTACTGCCCTCATCATTACCACTACTAGTACCTCCATCACTACTGCCCTCATCATTACCACTACTAGTACCTCCATCACTACTACCCTCATCATTACCACTACTGGTACCTCCATCACGACTACCCCCATCATTACCACTACTAGTACCTGTATCACTACTGCTCTCATCATTACCACTACTAGTACCTCCATCACTACTACCCTCATCATTACCACTACTAGTGACTCCTTCACTACTACCCTCATCATTACCACTACTAGTACCTGCATCACTACTACCCTCATCATTACCACTACTAGTACCTGCATCACTACTACTCTCATCATTACCACTACTAGTACCTCCATCACTACTACCCTCATCATTACCACTACTAGTGACTCCATCACTACTACCCTCATCATTACCACTACTAGTACCTGCATCACTACTACCCTCATCATTACCACTACTAGTACCTGCATCACTACTACTCTCATCATTACCACTACTAGTACCTCCATCACTACTACCCTCATCATTACCACTACTAGTGACTCCATCACTACTACCCCCATCATTACCACTACTAGTGCCTCCATCACTACTACCCCCATCATTACCACTACTAGTACCTCCATCACTACTACCCCCATCATTACCACTACTAGTACCTGCATCACTACTACCCTCATCATTACCACTACTAGTGACTCCATCACTACTACCCTCATCATTACCACTACTAGTACCTGCATCACTACTACCCTCATCATTACCACTACTAGTACCTGCATCACTACTACTCTCATCATTACCACTACTAGTACCTCCATCACTACTACCCTCATCATTACCACTACTAGTGACTCCATCACTACTACCCTCATCATTACCACTACTAGTACCTGCATCACTACTACCCTCATCATTACCACTACTAGTACCTGCATCACTACTACTCTCATCATTACCACTACTAGTACCTCCATCACTACTACCCTCATCATTACCACTACTAGTGACTCCATCACTACTACCCCCATCATTACCACTACTACCCCCATCATTACCACTACTAGTACCTCCATCACTACTACCCCCATCATTACCACTACTAGTACCTGCATCACTACTACCCTCATCATTACCACTTCTAGTACCTCCATCACTACTACCCTCATCATTACCACTACCAGTACCTGCATCACTACTACCCTCATCATTACCACTACTAGTACCTGCATCACTACTACCCCCATCATTACCACTACTAGTACCTGCATCACTACTACCCCCATCATTACCACTACTAGTACCTGCATCACTACTACCCACATCATTACCACTACTAGTACCTGCATCACTACTGCCCCCATCATTACCACTACTAGTACCTGCATCACTACTACCCACATCATTACCACTACTAGTACCTGCATCACTACTACCCCCATCATTACCACTACTAGTACCTGTATCACTGCTGCCCCATCATTACCACTACTAGTACCTGCATCACTGCTGCCCCATCATTACCACTACTAGTACCTCCATCACTACTACCCCCATCATTACCACTACTAGTACCTGCATCACTACTACCCCCATCATTACCACTACTAGTACCTGCATCACTGCTGCCCCATCATTACCACTACTAGTACCTGCATCACTGCTGCCCCATCATTACCACTACTAGTACCTGCATCACTACTGCCCTCATCATTACCACTACTAGTACCTGCATCACTACTACCCCCATCATTACCACTACTAGTACCTGCATCACTGATGCCCCATCATTACCACTACCAGTACCTGCATCACTACTGCCCTCATCATTACCACTACTAGTACCTGCATCACTGCTGCCCCATCATTACCACTACTAGTACCTGCATCACTGCTGCCCCATCATTACCACTACTAGTACCTGCATCCCTACTGCCCTCATCATTACCACTACTAGTACCTGCATCACTACTACCCCCATCATTACCACTACTAGTACCTGCATCACTGCTGCCCCATCATTACCACTACTAGTACCTGCATCACTACTACCCCCATCATTACCACTACTAGTACCTGCATCACTGCTGCCCCATCATTACCACTACTAGTACCTGCATCACTACTACCCCCATCATTACCACTACTAGTACCTGCATCACTACTACCCCCATCATTACCACTACTAGTACCTGCATCACTACTACCCCCATCATTACCACTACTAGTACCTCCATCACTACTACCCCCATCATTACCACTACTAGTACCTCCATCACTACTACCCCCATCATTACCACTACTAGTACCTCCATCACTACTACCCCCATCATTACCACTACTAGTACCTCCATCACTACTACCCCCATCATTACCACTACTAGTACCTGTATCACTACTACTCTCATCATTACCACTACTAGTACCTCCATCACTACTGCCCTCATCATTACCACTACTGGTACCTCCATCACTACTACCCCCATCATTACCACTACTAGTACCTGTATCACTACTACTCTCATCATTACCACTACTAGTACCTCCATCACTACTACCCTCATCATTACCACTACTAGTGACTCCATCACTACTACCCTCATCATTACCACTACTAGTACCTGCATCACTACTACCCTCATCATTACCACTACTAGTACCTGCATCACTACTACTCTCATCATTACCACTACTAGTACCTCCATCACTACTACCCTCATCATTACCACTACTAGTGACTCCATCACTACTACCCTCATCATTACCACTACTAGTACCTGCATCACTACTACGCTCATCATTACCACTACTAGTACCTGCATCACTACTACTCTCATCATTACCACTACTAGTAACTCCATCACTACTACCCTCATCATTACCACTACTAGTGACTCCATCACTACTACCCCCATCATTACCACTACTAGTACCTCCATTACTACTACCCCCATCATTACCACTACTAGTACCTCCATCACTACTACCCTCATCATTACCACTACTAGTACCTGCATCACTACTACCCTCATCATTACCACTACTAGTACCTGCATCACTACTACCCCCATAATTACCACTACTAGTACCTGCATCACTACTACCCCATCATTACCACTACTAGTACCTGCATCACTACTACCCCCATCATTACCACTACTAGTACCTCCATCACTACTACCCTCATCATTACCACTACTAGTACCTCCATCACTACGACCCTCATCATTACCATTACTAGTACCTCCATAACTACTGCCCCCATCATTACCACTACTAGTACCTCCATCACTACTGCCCTCATCATTACCACTACTAGTACCTCCATCACTACTACCCTCATCATTACCACTACTAGTACCTGCATCACTACTGCCCTCATCATTACCACTACTGGTACCTCCATCACTACTACCCCCATCATTACCACTACTAGTACCTGCATCACTACTACCCTCATCATTACCACTACTAGTACCTGCATCACTACTAGCCCCATCATTACCACTACTAGTACCTGCATCACTACTACCCCATCATTACCACTACTAGTACCTGCATCACTACTACCCCCATCATTACCACTACTAGTACCTCCATCACTACTACCCCCATCATTACCACTACTAGTACCTCCATCACTACTACCCCCATCATTACCACTACTAGTACCTCCATCACTACTACCCTCATCATTACCACTACTAGTACCTCCATCACTACGACCCTCATCCTTACCACTACTAGTACCTCCATCACTACTGCCCCCATCATTACCACTACTAGTACCTCCATCACTACTGCCCCCATCATTACCACTACTAGTACCTCCATCACTACTACCCTCATCATTACCACTACTAGTACCTGCATCACTACTACTCTTATCATTACCACTACTAGTACCTCCATCACTACTGCCCCCATCATTACCACGACTAGTACCTCCATCACTACTACCCCCATCATTACCACTACTAGTACCTCCATCACTACTGCCCCATCATTACCACTACTAGTACCTGCATCACTACTACCCCCATCATTACCACTACTAGTACCTGCATCACTACTACCCCCATCATTACCACTACTAGTACCTCCATCACTACTACCCCCATCATTACCACTACTAGTACCTGCATCACTACTACCCCCATCATTACCACTACTAGTACCTCCATCACTACTGCCCTCATCATTACCACTACTAGTACCTCCATCACTACTACCCTCATCATTACCACTACTAGTACCTCCGTCACTACTGCCCTCATCATTACCACTACTAGTAGCTCCATCACTACTGCCCTCATCATTACCACTACTAGTACCTCCATCACTACTGCCCCCATCATTACCACTACTCGTACCTCCATCACTACTACCCTCATCATTACCACTACTAGTACCTGCATCACTACTACCCTCATCATTACCACTACTAGTACCTGCATCACTACTACCCCCATCATTACCACTACTAGTACCTCCATCACTACTGCCCTCATCATTACCACTACTAGTACCTCCATCACTACTGCCCTCATCATTACCACTACTAGTACCTCCATCACTACTGCCCTCATCATTACCACTACTAGTACCTCCATCACTACTGCCCTCATCATTACCACTACTAGTACCTCCATCACTACTACCCTCATCATTACCACTACTAGTACCTCCATCACTACTGCCCTCATCATTACCACTACTAGTACCTCCATCACTACTACCCTCATCATTACCACTACTAGTACCTCCATCACTACTGCCCTCATCATTACCACTACTAGTACCTCCATCACTACTGCCCTCATCATTACCACTACTAGTACCTCCATCACTACTGCCCTCATCATTACCACTACTAGTACCTCCATCACTACTACCCTCATCATTACCACTACTGGTACCTCCATCACGACTACCCCCATCATTACCACTACTAGTACCTGTATCACTACTGCTCTCATCATTACCACTACTAGTACCTCCATCACTACTACCCTCATCATTACCACTACTAGTGACTCCTTCACTACTACCCTCATCATTACCACTACTAGTACCTGCATCACTACTACCCTCATCATTACCACTACTAGTACCTGCATCACTACTACTCTCATCATTACCACTACTAGTACCTCCATCACTACTACCCTCATCATTACCACTACTAGTGACTCCATCACTACTACCCTCATCATTACCACTACTAGTACCTGCATCACTACTACCCTCATCATTACCACTACTAGTACCTGCATCACTACTACTCTCATCATTACCACTACTAGTACCTCCATCACTACTACCCTCATCATTACCACTACTAGTGACTCCATCACTACTACCCCCATCATTACCACTACTAGTGCCTCCATCACTACTACCCCCATCATTACCACTACTAGTACCTCCATCACTACTACCCCCATCATTACCACTACTAGTACCTGCATCACTACTACCCTCATCATTACCACTACTAGTGACTCCATCACTACTACCCTCATCATTACCACTACTAGTACCTGCATCACTACTACCCTCATCATTACCACTACTAGTACCTGCATCACTACTACTCTCATCATTACCACTACTAGTACCTCCATCACTACTACCCTCATCATTACCACTACTAGTGACTCCATCACTACTACCCTCATCATTACCACTACTAGTACCTGCATCACTACTACCCTCATCATTACCACTACTAGTACCTGCATCACTACTACTCTCATCATTACCACTACTAGTACCTCCATCACTACTACCCTCATCATTACCACTACTAGTGACTCCATCACTACTACCCCCATCATTACCACTACTACCCCCATCATTACCACTACTAGTACCTCCATCACTACTACCCCCATCATTACCACTACTAGTACCTGCATCACTACTACCCTCATCATTACCACTTCTAGTACCTCCATCACTACTACCCTCATCATTACCACTACCAGTACCTGCATCACTACTACCCTCATCATTACCACTACTAGTACCTGCATCACTACTAGCCCCATCATTACCACTACTAGTACCTGCATCACTACTACCCCCATCATTACCACTACTAGTACCTCCATCACTACTACCCTCATCATTACCACTACTAGTACCTCCATCACTACGACCCTCCTCATTACCATTACTAGTACCTCCATAACTACTGCCCCCATCATTACCACTACTAGTACCTCCATCACTACTACCATCATCATTACCACTACTAGTACCTGCATCACTACTACTCTCATCATTACCACTACTAGTACCTCCATCACTACTTCCCCCATCATTACCAGTACTAGTACCTCCCCTCCATCACTACTACCCCCATCATTACCACTACTAGTACCTTCATCACTACTACCCCCATCATTACCACTACTAGTACCTCCATCACTACTGCCCTCATCATTACCACTACTAGTACCTCCATCACTTCTACCCCCATCATTACCACTACTAGTACCTCCATCACTACTACCCCCATCATTACCACTACTAGTGCCTCCATCACTACTGCCCCCATCATTACCACTACTAGTACCTCCATCACTACTACCCTCAACATTACCACTACTAGTACCTCCATCACTACTACCCCCATCATTACCACTACTAGTGCCTCCATCACTACTGCCCCCATCATTACCACTACTAGTACCTCCATCACTACTACCCTCAACATTACCACTACTAGTACCTCCATCACTACTACCCCCATCATTACCACTACTAGTACCTCCATCACTACGACCCTCATCATTACCACTACTAGTACCTCCATCACTACTACCCCCATCATTACCACCACTAGTACCTCCATCACTACGACCCTCATCACTATCACCACTAGTACCTCCATCACTACTACCCCCATCATTACCACTACTAGTACCTCGATCACTACTACCCCCATCATTACCACTACTAGTACCTGCATCACTACTGCCCCCATCATTACCACTACTAGTACCTGCATCACTACTGCCCCCATCATTACCACTACTAGTACCTCCATCACTACTACCCTCATCATTACCACTACTAGTGCCTCCATCACTACTGCTCCATCATTACCACTACTAGTACCTGCATCACTACTGCCCCATCATTACTACTACTAGTACCTGCATCACTACTACCCCCATCATTACCACTACTAGTACCTGCATCACTACTACCCCCATCATTACCACTACTAGTACCTGCATCACTACTACCCCCATCATTACCACTACTAGTACCTCCATCACTACTACACCCATTATTACCACTACTAGTACCTACATCACTACTGCCCCCATCATTACCACTACTAGTGCCTCCATCACTACTGCCCCATCATTACCACTACTAGTGCCTCCATCACTACTGCCCCATCATTACCACTACTAGTACCTCCACTATCACTACTTCCCCCATCATTACCATTACTAGTACCTTCGTCACTACAGCACCCATCATTACCACTACTAGTACCTCCATCACTACTACCCCCATCATTACCACTACTAGTACCTGCATCACTACTGCCCCCATCATTACCACTACTAGTACCTGCATCACTACTGCCCCCATCATTACCACTACTAGTACCTCCATCACTACTACCCTCATCATTACCACTACTAGTGCCTCCATCACTACTGCTCCATCATTACCACTACTAGTACCTGCATCACTACTACCCCCATCATTACCACTACTAGTACCTGCATCACTACTACCCCCATCATTACCACTACTAGTACCTCCATCACTACTACACCCATTATTACCACTACTAGTACCTACATCACTACTGCCCCCATCATTACCACTACTAGTGCCTCCATAACTACTGCCCCATCATTACCACTACTAGTGCCTCCATCACTACTGCCCCATCATTACCACTACTAGTACCTCCACCATCACTACTTCCCCCATCATTACCATTACTAGTACCTTCGTCACTACAGCACCCATCATTACCACTACTAGTGCCTCCATCACTACTGCCCCATCATTACCACTACTAGTGCCTCCATCACTACTGCCCCATCATTACCACTACTAGTACCTTCGTCACTACTGCACCCATCATTACCACTACTAGTACCTGCATCACTACTACCCCCATCATTACCACTACTAGTACCTGCATCACTACTACCCCCATCATTACCACTACTAGTACCTCCATCACTACTACCCTCATCATTACCACTACTAGTCCCTCCATCACTACTACCCCCATCATCACCACTACTACCCTCATCATTACCACTACTGGTACCTCCACCATCACTACTACCCCCATCATTACCACTACTAGTACCTCCATCACTGCTACCTCCATCATTACCGCTACTGGTACCTCCATCACTACTGCCCCCATCATTACCGTTGCTACCCCCATCATGACCACCTCCACCATTACTACTGCTACCATGACTACTACCCCCATCATTGCCACTAATACCATGTAAAAAGTGAAGTATTTTGAAGCAAAAATTAATATGACACTGTCTTATTTTCGGGGAAACAGGGTACCTCCATAACTACTGCCCCCATCATTACCACAACTAGTACCTCCATCACTACTGTCCCCATCATTACCACTACCTCCATCACTACTACCCCCATCATAACCACTACTGGTACCTTCACCACTACTACCCGCATCATTACCACTCTTAGTACCTCCACCATTACTGCTTCTACCATGACTACTACCTACATCATTATCACTACTCCCCTCATCATTACCACTACTACCCCCTCATTACCACTACTAGTACCTCCACCATTACTGCTGCTACCATCACTGCCACCTCCATCATTACCATCTCCACCATTACTGCTGCTACACCATTGTTACTGCAGCCATCATTACTACTGCAACCTCCACCATTACTACTACCCCCATCATTGCCACCTCCACTATTACTACTGTTACCCCATCATTACTATACTACCCCCATCATTGATACCCCATGATTACCACTACCACCTCCATCATTACCACTACAAACCCACAATTACCACTACCACCCCCATCATTACCTCTATTACCCCATCATTACTATTGCATCCTCCATCATTACTATCCCCACTACTACCTCCATCATTACCACTGCAACACCCATTATTACTACTGCATCCTCCATCATTACAATCGCCACTATTATCTCCATCATTACCACTACCACCCCCATCATTATTACTACCGTCATTACAACTACTACCCCCATAATTATCACTACCACCGTTTCTACCACCCAATCCTTACCACTACAACCCCCATCATTACCACCACCACCATTACTACCACCTCTATCATTACTGCTGCTACACCATTGTTACTGCAGCCATCATTACTACTGCAACCTCCACCATTACTACTACCCCCATCATTGCCACCTCCACTATTACTACTGTTACCCCATCATTATTACTACCCCCATCGTTGATACCCCATCATTACCACTACCACCTCCATCATTACCACTACTAACCCACAATTACCACTACCACCCCCATCATTACCACTATTGCCCCATCATTACTACTGCATCCTCCATCATTACTATCCCCACTACTACCTCCATCATTACCACTGCAACACCCATTATTACTACTGCATCCTCCATCATTACAATCCCCACTATTATCTCCATTATTACCACTACCACCCCCATCATTATTACTACCGTCATTACAACTACTACCCCCATAATTAGCACTACCACCGTTTCTACCACCCAATGCTTACCACTACAACCCCCATCATTACCACCACCACCATTACTACCACCTCTATCATTACTGCTGCTACCTCCATCATTGCTGCCACCATTCCTACTACCCCATCCTTACCACTACTACCAAATCCTTACCACTACTAGCCCAATCATTACTAACACCCCCATCATTACCACTACTACCCCATCCTTACCACTACCACCGTCATCATTACCGCTCCTACCCCTACTACCGCCCCCATCATTACCATTACTATCCCCACTATTACTACCATCATTACTACTACTACCCCCACCATTACCACTGCTATCTTCACCATTACCACTACAAACCACATCATTACTACTGCATCCTCCATCATCCTACAATCCCCACTATTCTCTCCATCATTACCACTACCACCTTTATCATTATTACTACCGTCATTACAACTACTACCCCTATCATTACCACTACCACCATCCCTATCATTACCACTACTTCCCCCATCATTACTGTTGCTACCATCCCTACTACCCACATCCTTACCACTACTACCATTACTACTACCCCCATCATTACCATTACCGTCATTACTGCTACTACAATTACTATTGCTCCTATCATTACCACTGCCGCGCCCATCATTACCACTACCACCATTACTACTTACCCTGTCATTACCACTACCACCTACATCATTGCCAGTACCACCTACATCGTTACTATTTCCATCATTACCACTACCACCTCCATCATTACTACTAACCTTATCATTGCCATTACTACCACCCCCATCATTACTACTACCCCATCATTACCTCTACTACCTTCACCATTAGGGCCACCCTTATCATTACCCTTACTACTAACCCCATCATTACCACTACCACCATTACTACTACCTTCATCATTACCACCTCCACTCCCATACTAGTACTACCATTCTTACCACTATTACCTCCATTATTATTACTACTACCATCCTTACCACTACTACTTCCATCATTATTAGTACTATCCTCCTTACCACTACTATTCCCAATCATTACTGCAACCATCATTACTACTGCAACCTCGATCATTACGACCCCCACTACTACCTCTATAATTACCACTACCACCATTACTGCTACTATCGCTATTACCTTTAATACCCCTTTACTATCACCTCTATCATCACTACAACACCCATCATTATTATTACTACCATCCTTACCACTAATACCTCTACCATCCTTACCACTACTACCTCCATTATTATTAGTACTATTATCCTTACCACTACTACTCCCAATCATTACTGCAACCATCATTACTACCCCCACTACTACCTCAATCATTACCACTACCACCATTACTGCTACTATCGCTATTACCTTTACTATCCCATCATTACCACCATCACCTCTATCATCACTACAACACCCATCATTATTACTACTACCATCCTTACCACTACTACCTCCATCATTACTTTTACGGTCTCCATCATTACTACTGCAACCTCCATCATTACTACCCCTACCATTACTACTACCTTCCTTAATACTACTACCGCCTCCATTATTACTACTACAATCCTTACCACTACTACCTTCACCATTATTAGTACTACCGTCCTTACCACTACTACTCCCAATCATTACTGCAACCATCATTATTACTGCAACCTCGATCATTACTACCCCTACTAGTATGTCCACCATTACCAGTACAACCATTTCTGCTATTATCATTGTCTTTACTACCCCCATCATTATTACTGCTACCATCCTCACCACTACTATTGCAACCTCTATTATTACTACTGCAACCGCTATCATTACTATCCCTGCGATTATTATTATTATTACTACTACAATCCTCACCACTAGTACCTCCATCATTACTACTACAACTGCCACCCTTACTGCCCCCACTATTACCTCCATCATTATTATTACCATTATCATTACTACCCCCAGCATTATTGCTACCATCCTTATCACTATTACTTCTATTATCATCATTACAACTACCACCTCCATCATTACTACTACGAGCATCATTCCCACTACTACCCTCATCATTATTACTGCCACTTCCACCATTGCAACTATCATCTCCATCATTACTACTACTACCCTCATCATTACTACAACTTCCATCGTTATTACTATCATCACTACCACTACAACCTCCATCATTACTACTACCATCATTACTACTGTAACCATCTTTACCACTACTACCTCTATCATTACTGCTACAACCTCCATCATTACCACTACTACAACCATCCTTACCACTACTAACTCAATCATTACTGCTATCATCATCACTACTGTAACCATCATTACCACTGCTACCTCTATCATTACTGCTACAACCTCCATCATTACTACTGTAGCCATCATTACCACTACTACCTCCATTATTACTACTGCAACCATCCTTACCACTACTACCTCAATCATTACTGCTATCATCATTACTACGACCCCCACCATTACACAACCTTCATCATTATTATTTTCAGCTCCGTTATGCTCATCAGACACAGTTGCAGTAAAACCGATCATTTAAAACCTTTTGACTAAAAACTGACGGTTCTATGAGCCCGACTACGTATTATCCCTAAGTATGTGTCTCTTATTATTTTATTGCAGTTTTGCCGCCTCCGAGGGCCTTTCATGGTCTGCGCCCATCAGGAGAGCCTCTCTAGGACCGGTCGGCTGAGGATGATGATGGACAGCAGTGAGATGACCCAGAGGATATTAAATGTCACCCTGGAGATCATCTACTTGCTGACAGGAGAGGTGAGGGACGACGCGGTCATGTGACATCACCGCCATTAACCCTTTCCAATCCGATTTGTATCCTGGTTTTCCTAGGGACCTTACTCTT